>NC_087194.1:10289749-10334749 GCF_035594125.1 Scylla paramamosain
GGATGGGAAGGTCGTCGTTAAGAGAGTTGTAATAAACGGTTCTGAATACGAGTGGGGTCAGGTAATTAGTTTTAGGACCATTGTTGTTTTTTATATGTATTTTAGTGAGACTTGTTCAGCTAGTGCACATTGCTATAGTGGAGCAACGCGGCCCTCATTTTAAGAAATGGGGATACAAGATCGCGAAACAATCCCATCAAAAAAACATTTAGACGAGGCTAGAGAAAACAGAAAGCGGCCTAGCACATCTCTCAGCTGCAGTCATCATTCATTCACGCGCATCCACCACGGAGTGTTCTGCCCCATCTTCCTCCCCCACCTGCCAGTGTCGCCGCTCCAACTGTTGCTTTCTCCTGTCTCTGCTGTTGGTTGTTCTTGGTGGGTACCGTAGTCTTTTGTCTCTGTGGTGTACGCTTTTTTTCCCTGTACTTTTATAGGAGAGGGAAGAGCGGTGTTTTTTTTTTTTTTTTTTTTTTTTTTTTTTTACCATATTAATCTTTTGGGTTACTGAGTTCCACTTGTTTTCCTCCCGCCGGCTCCTTTTGGTCGTGTCTGTGAGGTTGGTCATCAGGTTGGTTTGTTGGGCTGGGCTTTCTGGCCTTTCCTCTGGCCTTCTTCCCCGTGCTCCCTCCCTATCTTCTTTTTGAGTACGGGAATTGTAGCTTAAGTCACGTCTCTGGCGGTGTTTCGTCCACAGGGCTCGTTTGACTCTCCGATCTTGTTCTGTTGTCTGGGGTTGCTCCTCCCCTTTGGGAGTATGGTTTCATGGACGACCCTTGTGGGAAATAGCTGTGTTCGGAGGTGGCGGCGCCCACATCCCACACCGGCTCTCCCTCCGTTGTTCCCCTCTGCTCTGCTGTTTGAGGGTGTTAGCTTCGAGGATGCCCCTATGGGTCTGCATTCGTTCTGGTGGTCTGTTTGAGAGGCAGCTGCGTTTGGGGGTGATGGCGCTCATCCCCCACCTGCTCTCCCTCTGTTGCCCCCTCTACTCTGCTGTTTGAGGATGTTGCTGGGTGCTGGCTCCCTTGTTGGCGTGCGTGCCCAAAGCGGTGTGCCCTGGAGGGTTGCGCCCTGAAGGGTGTGCCCTGAGAGGTGCGACCTGGGGTGTACGCCCTGAGGGGTACGCCCTAGGGTGTACGCCATAAGGGGTGCGCCCTAAGGGGTACGTCCGGTGGGGTGTGTCTTGAGTGGTCACCTTTGACTAGTGTGCTTCCCATGTCGTTTACTCTTGAAGAGATGCGCCTCTCTATTTATTTTGGATTTCGGCCTGCTGGTTTTCCCTTGTCGGCAGGCTTCTTTCACAGGACGACCGCTGTAGACTGTTGAGCCCAATTATCAATCAAGGGTAGCTGACAGTGTTCTACCCGGTAGCCGGATGTTTTGGCCACGGATGTTTTGGCTACGGACATTTTGGCCATCAAATCGCAACTTGCCACTTTTTGGCCACGGAAAGTAGGATATTTTGGCCACGGACATTTTGGCCATTAAATTAAAAATAAATCGCCACCCAAGGAAGATAGGATATTTGATGTGATAAACTCAACAAAAATATTGGTATTTAAAATGTAATTGAGCATTTTTGAAAAATTGCAATAGAGCATTTTTTAAATTAAAATTGTCATTAAAAAGTATAGGTTCACATGCTACGCATTCATATCTCCACCTCTAAGATTATAGCTGATGCCTCGGAGGAATTGTGGGATGGTCTTCTTCCCTTCATTCAAATCGATGACCAGGTTTTGGATGCGGGTGTGTAATTCCTTGTATATCTTCTTAAACCTCTTAGCAGGGCGAATGCCGCGTTCTTGCTGCAGCAGAATTTCATCCACAGTGGCAGCGTCAGCTTGCAGACACTCTATCAGCTTCCACACCGTGGGGTTGGCATGTCCCACCAGGCGGAAAAACTTGTTGTTCCACCACTCGCAAATGTTATTTGTCCTTGGCTGGTTGTTTAGAGTTGCGTGGTGCATATTCCACTTCTCAGGCGGGAACATAGGTGGCGTGCGACGTAGATGAATCGAGATTGGCTGTAGGTGTCCTGACTTGGAAGTGATGTTACGACGATGACGCAGTTGGCCTGAAATATAGGTGGAGTCAAAGTATTCCAAGAGTGGAGCAGCCTCCTCAGGCATGGTAGATCGAAGGTATGACATGCCATCCTTGACATCTTTTTGGGGGCAGGAAGGCCAGTGCATCCACCTGACCACAGAAGAGGCGGAACTCCTCATCGGATTCGTATAGGTTTTTGAGACCCAGGTGCTGGATCTGCCTCCAGATGGACTGGGTTAGATGATAGAAACAGAACCGCACCTGTACCAGGGTTGTAATAGTTAAATTTGAAAAAAATATATATAATTAAAAAATACTTTCAGAAAGTAATAGTAATTAATTAAATTTCAATTAAATTACAATCAGAGTTACTCCAATACTGACCTGGACCTCCTCCCCGAATACCACATGAAGGGCCAGCTCCACAGGCCTCTCAAAGTCGATGATGACTGAAATGGGATCACAGCCACTCTCCGCCAGGACCCTGAAGACTTGTTCGTAGCTACTTTGTGTCTTGCGTTGCAGCAAGACGTACACAAGAGGTAGATAAACACTGTTGACTCGACCTTGGATGACATATAGCTGGGTGAAGAGTCTCGGAGCTACCGAAAATGTGCCATCCATACACCACTCATCACAGCGTGCTAACAGTTCCAGATGATGGGGGGTGGTGAAGCTGATAATACGCTCATCTGCCTCTGGTCCATTGTCATAGTGGAGGTGGGATGTCCAGTCATCAGGGATTTCCAACTCTTGAAGAGACTGTGGATCCTTGGGACGGTGTGCAGCCCGGATGCGACGAAGGACACGCTTACTAGAATCAGACCTAGGCATGTGTGCTTTGACCTCCGCGGGCAGTGCCGCGACTGTGAAGGCGAGAATCTGATTAGGCTGATCATTGGTGTTCGAAGCCTTCCTCTTCATACCCTGTCGAGCTTGCTCCACTTGGCATCCAACTGTGTCAGAAAGATGGTTATGCGAGGTCACAACTTCAGGGTTACCAAGACTTTTGGTTGTCTTTAGTATACCAGGGCACTTCAGACTAGCCCGCTTGACACACCGAAAAACTATCTCATCCACTGATTTTGCAACATGCTTCTTAGTGTACATAAAGCCATCCAGGCAGATTTTCTGACCACCTCGATTTGATGTGGTGACCTCAAGCTCAGCTGACATGGTGGAGTAGTAAGTACTGTGCAAAGTAGCTCCAATCAGGCTGTTCCTCACCTCGGTCAGAAACCTCACAAACCACCAACTGCTTCACAGTTCAAAACAAACTCGTATGGCAGTAAAAGATCTAATTCCTCTCTCTCTCTCTCTCTCTCTCTCTCTCTCTCTCTCTCTCTCTCTCTCTCTCTCTCTCTCTCTCTTTCTGGTAATGATTAATTAAGTAAGGTAATCTGGTAAGATTAATCAAGTTAAGTAAGTAATTAATCAAGTAAGAAGTAAACTGGTCAGACATTTTCACAATCACGAATTATAAGTGAAAAAAAAATATGTGAAAAATAAAGAACAGTACTGTGAATTTTTCGTGGCCAAAACATCCTCCTAAGGTTTGCTGCCGTGGCCAAACCGTCCTAGTTTGGTGGCCAATGACCAAAGTGTCCGTAGCCAAAATGTCCGTGGCCAAAATATCCTACATTCGTTCTACCCATGCCTCAGGTTTGAAATGGGACATGTTCTCATTCGAGGCTTGTGACTTTTGCTCCCAGTGTGTTGACACTTCGTCCAGGGCCCGTCCCTTTCCACGGCTTCTTTGCACGCCCTCCTTAAGGCTTATTGGTCGTGTGCTGCACATCTTGAAGTTTCCCTTGTTCGGAGGATGAGCAATTAGCTTCTGGTCTCTGGCTCTTCCTTAAGCGGAGTTCTGCTCCTACCCACCCGAGGAGTGTGGCTCGTCCCCCGCATTTGTCTCGGGCGTCAGTATATTCCACGGCCTCGCCTCCTTTAACACCCACATGACCACCATCGTCCTCTGGCCTTCGTTTGCCCACTCTGCATTTTTCCTACTGCTCATTCTCCCTCAAGGAGACCAGCTTCTCTCCCCCAACGCTTGTCTCCCCGGCCAGCCTCTCGGCCTTTGCCTTTGCCTAGATGCCATTGGGAGTTTTTTTTTTTTTTTCTCAGTCCTGGGATTTGCTGCAACAGAATAGGGAAGGACAGAGAGAGTTTGAGTGTCCTTCCTTCTTCATCTTCTGGGGCATGAGATACAGAGCAGCAACCTGGAGCTCTGGGTTCGTCTAAGGAGCTCTGCCCCTCACCTCAGTTGCTGGATGGCGGTGAAGATGTTTCCCTTCTGCTTTCACCGCCTGTTTCCCCTTCCCTGGTCCTTCCACAGCTTCCTCAGTTTTCGGAAAAGTGGGACTGGTTTTGACTGGTTGCAGGTTCCTCACTCATGGCCAGTCACTTGCTATGCACCATGATCCTCTGCTTTAGTACCACAAACCGTTTTAGGGGTCCCTCCTTCCTTTCATTCTCCTATTCCCTAGCCATGGATGCCGTGGTTACGGTGTCAGTGGCGGCCTTCCCTGCCTCCCTTTCAACACAACACCTTCACGTGTGGGATTTTCTCCTCCAACGCTAATTAAAGACGATCTGTTCTTGAATATGTTGGCCTCTGGCGCCCTGGCCTTCCAGCTCCAGGCGTTCACGCGGTTCCCACAAGAGACATCATTTACCAATGACATGTCCAGTGTATCACTATACTCTTTTTATTCTCGGAAGAACGTTTAGCCGTTGGCCGAGATCTATTAGCTACTAAGCCACATCACACAATTTCTCTTTAATATATCAGTTTTTTTTACTTTTAATTTTTACTTTTAATCAAGTATTAGGTATGGATTGTTTAGCTCACCAAACCATGCAGTGCTACGAATGGTTCTGGTTTTAAGATAATAGTCTGGGTTTTACAGAAATATCACATGGCGCTGTCATGTAGGTCAAGAGCATCTAGGGTGCTTATTGGTAGGGTCAGGTGATTCAGGTCAGAGAGAGGGATGGCCCAGCCTTTCAGGGGTCACTCCCACGATGGAAGTAACTCCCAAACGCTCGCATGTTCTCTACAGCCGGGAGAAAGAACTTATTAACAACATAAATAAGTATTTTTTTTACAAAAGGTTAATAGAAATCCTTTCATTGCACCCTTCAGAGCAATAGCTCGAATACCCAAAAGCCACTAATGTAAGTGAGACGACATTGCAACGAATTTGCTCTGTCAATCCCCCCCCCTCCCCGCTCGAGATTATGTGACACAATTACCACGAACAAATAAATTATAGAAAAATTATTCACACAATATCATACAATATTAAAAGAGAGAGAAAGGAAGAGGGAGCGTCGTCTGTCCTTTCCACCAAGGTTTTAAACCGATTATTGGTCCTGTAGAGAAATGACAACGTAACTCACGGGGAATTCCCTGACTCGGCCAACGCCCAAACGTTCTTCCAGCAGTAAAAAGAGTATATCTCTCTTGCTTGCTTTCTTGGCTAAGACTGGATGAGAGTATCACCGCCTACAGACGCTGTTGTTTCCCTTTCGGCGTAACCAAGGCGTCTTTCTTGCACTGTGGCCAGTGGCTGTTTTGCAGTAGTCTGGATACCACATCTCACTCCTCACCACTGGTCCTCTTTTTCTGGTAGAGTAAGCGGTTGTCTGACAAGATCTCGGTTCTCGTCAGAGATCATCGACGAGACAGGTACTGTCAAAGCTCCTCATATTCTCAATATTAGGGGGAGCAACCCCGTTCCTAACCTTCATGGGGACGTTCCACTTTCCAGTTTTGAAGGGAGTCAGTGGGATTGTTCCTGCTCCTTTGTCTCGCACCCCCTTTCTCATACTTGGCATGATATCCCGTGTTTTTTCTAGAGGTTCCTCCTACCTGTGACACCCTTTTGATATATGTTTTCTTTGGTTGAGTGTTTTTTTTTTTTTCCTACCAATGCTCTTTGGGGTTCAGTCTACTTGTTCTTTTGTTTTATAAAGTATCGGTTCGGCTTTTCTTTTTTCCTCATTTCCCCTGACTACATCCTCTCCTCTTGTAGTAAGTAGCACTGTGCACTAGCTGAACGAGTCTCACTAAAATACATGCTTTAAGGCCTTCGGCGAAAAGCCTATTTTTAGGTACACAAGTGAAATTAGTGCACATCAAGTTTCCCGCCTTGGCTTCACCCTTCCTCCCCTATCTGGTCATGACCCTTTTTCGTATCTCAAATGATGACTGCAGCTGGGAGGGGAGCTGGGCAGCTTCCCTTTTCTTCTCTTCATTATGATAGTACAACCTAGACTCCTCAAGATTTTTTTTTTTATAGGATTCTTTCGCAATCTTGTATCCTTGGGTAGTGGGATTATTAATGGTTAGTAAATTTGTAGATAACACGAAGATAGGGAGGTTAAATAGGACAGATTTGGATCCTATGGTATGGTAGTAATGAAACGAAATCCTGAGTTTCCCTTTCTTTACTTAAAACAAGCAAAATAAAAAGCTACATAGGTCCACACACTGGAACTAGAGGCAGCGATGGCTGTCGTACAGACAGGATGCAGTGAGGAGATGGGTACCGTCGCACTGCCTGACCCCTAGCCACTCGGTCACACCTTTCCTCCATTTCAGACTGAAGCTTCTTGATAACAATCACAACGAACCACTACTAATCATACTAACAATCCAATAATCTTCATGTTCACACATGGTCGTACACCCAAACAATTGTGTACAAACAAACACACACATCTTCACACACAAATTCACGAACGCACACAAGCAAACACTCATATCCCCCTCCTTAAACTTTATTCACACAAAAGTCTTAATGTCAGTCTCCTCAGCATCGTCAGAGACTCCTCCTTCCTCCTCGTTGATCTAGGCAGGGAATTTAACAAAGCGTTTTATCTTCGTCACTTGTGGTTGCGGTCTCTTTTTGATCTTCCTTAGGCGTGCACAAGCGAAGATCCTTCACGTCAATGCGCACACAGCCAAGGAGCCATTGTGGATTTATCTATCAACTTACAAGACCCAACAATCACTAGCAGAACTTTGGAGGTATTCATTTCTCACCTATCATCAGCAGGGGCTTACTGCTTTACTAGACAAATAATATGAATTTAAATGCCCTCTCAGTATAAATCACGCAAATCCTCCAAGCCTCGCTCCCCATTGAGATGCACGTCTCCTTCTATGGTAAACTGGTTAACAATTGAGGCATGGGAAACACAAAGCTCACCACCTGTCACAAGGAGTGACTAATGCATGAGGGAAGGGGAGGAGCAGGGAAGGAATGGAGGTGGCAGATGGCTGGCTTGTGCGCCACTCGCTGACAGCCATTGTCCTTATAGTCCCATGAAAGGGGCTGGATGCATTTTGATCATTATGTAGGCAAGACAAACTCTTCAACTAAATAATATGGGTGGGGGGGGTCTCAATACGAAAGGACAACGGAAAATAGGGAAAATTAAATGAGGAAGAGGAACGACTACATGCAGAGAATTCTTACCAGTAAATTGTGGAGCGAGCGGCCAGTGGCCAGTGGCATCTGGTGGCTGGATCTCCGTTCCCATTGACCTTTCTCTCTCTCTCTCTCTCTCTCTCTCTCTCTCTCTCTCTCTCTCTCTCTCTCTCTCTCTCCTTCCTTTCGCCTCCTTTCATCTTTATTCTCACTCTTCTTCGCTACTTAAGGTGAGCATAACACTTCATCGACGATTTCTTCATCCCACTTCTCTGTGATGTCATTTGCTCCCCTCTTGATGAAAGACTTTGCCACTCACAGCCAGCCACACCCTGGGTAGTGACCCACCAGCTTGCTGCTGAGTGAAGAGACAGTCCTTTATGTCAGCTTGTCTGGTATGTCCGCCACCTCGTTGTCCATTTCTTATCATTACAGGCATCCCTGCTCTCCCCCAAACCCTTAGGGCTAGATAGTTTGTGGTAGTTATGAAACGAAGTTTTCCTTTCTTTATCAAAAACTAGCAAAGTAAAGAAGTGCACAGGTCCATAGACTGGAACTAGCGGCAGCGCTGGCTAAAGAAGTGGCCGTACAGACAGGGTGGTGGTTGTGGGGGGTTCTCTCGTCGCACTGCATGCCCCCTCCCCCTCGCCACTCGGTGGAACCTCACCTCCGCCTCAGACCCTGTGGATCCTCGATAGCAACCACGACGAACCATTACTAATCATATTAACATTCCAGTAATCTCCATTCACACACGGTCGTACACCCAAACAGTCGTACACAAACACCACATCCTCACACACACTCGCTCACACAAGCAAATAATACTCACACATGGCCTTGCAGGCAGACTTGGATATGATGAACGAATGGACAGACAGATGGCAAATACAATTTAATATTAACAAATACAAAGTACTTAGCGTAGGAACAAGAAACCCACACAGTAGGTAGGTACACGCTAAACAACGAAGCTCTGGTAGGTTCACGGAAAGAAAAAGTTTTAGAAGTTATAGTTAGCTCTGATTTTAGTTTAAGGAAACAATGCATAGAGGCCAGAAATAGAGCAGATCGGGTATTAAGATTAATTTTGAGTTAGATCTCAACTAGACTATGCTGTACAGATACAGGAGAGATACAGGTCTATTATAATTAGTATAAAGGAAAAACACTAAAAGTATACAGGGGATGAGGGGTATTCCTTACGAAACGAGACTCAAGCTATAAAATTTTTATTCCTAGGAGATACGTAATATCAGAAAAGCTCTAACGTGGTATAAAAAGTGCGTGAAAAGACATAAAATGACCAACTATTTTGATCGTACAGAGGTGATTGATAACCTCAGGTAAAAAAAATCTCTCTCTCTCTCTCTCTCTCTCTCTCTCTCTCTCTCTCTCTCTCTCTCTCTCTCTCTCTCTCTCTCTCTCTCTCTCTCTCTCTCTCTCTCTCTCTCTCTCTCTCTCTCTCTCGGGAGAACAGGTTACCAATGGAGGAAGGAGAAGGGAAGGTAGAAGTGAGGTCACATGGTGGGAAGAGAAGAGGGAAGGATGGACGGAGTGGGAAAAAAAAAAAAAGCAAGTGGGAGAGGAAACGTGTGTGTGTGTGTGTGTGTGTGTTGTGTATGTGTGTGTGTGTGTGTGTGTGTGTGTGTGTGTGTGTGTGTGTGCGTGTGCGTGTGTGTATGTGGCAGAGAGAGAGAGAGATAATGTTAATGAAAAGTAGCAATGATAACAATGAATTAATAATAATAATAATAATTAGGCGAGCACACACACACACACACACACACACTTGCTGGCCACTCAATAGGAATTCTCAGTCTGTCACTGGGCAGACTCCTGTTCGTCTCTCTCTCTCTCTCTCTCTCTCTCTCTCTCTCTCTCTCTCTCTCTCTCTCTCTCTCTCTCTCTCTCTCTCTCTCTCATTATCATTGTAATTATGATAATTATTATTATTATTATCATTATTATTATTATTATTATTATTATTATTATTATTATTATTATTATTACTATTATAAACAACAGTAGTAGTAGTAGTAGTAGTAGTAGTAGTAGTAGTAGTAGTAGTGTCCTGCTATTATTAATCTCTCTCTCTCTCTCTCTCTCTCTCTCTCTCTCTCTCTCTCTCTCTCTCTCTCTCTCTCTCTCTCTCTCTCTCTCTCTCACACACACACACACACACACACACACACACACACACACACACACACACACAGGAGTAGTTAGTGGGGTTTGATGTGTATAAGAGGTAACAGTTTTACAGAGACGGGTGTCTCGTGACCTGTAAGGTCTCCTGAGTGATTGTTTCATAAATTATATTCAATTTCTTATTTATTTAATTTAACTAATAATTATTTTAGATTTATTTCTTAGTTTTTTGCACCCAAGTGGTAAACTGGGTCTTCAGGTAAGGTGGATTCAATAAGTTTGCCATGGTCATGAACATTACGTTAGAAACAACACGGCCATACTGTCAATAATTTATTGTTTTGGTTACTCTCTCTCTCTCTCTCTCTCTCTCTCTCTCTCTCTCTCTCTCTCTCTCTCTCTCTCTCTCTCTCTCTCTCTGTGCTGAATGTATAATGCTAATATTCCACTTAATGAGACCATTGATATCATTATTGACAAGTTGTCTGGTAAACTACTTACTTTCATGATTTTTCTAGGAAGCTTTTCAGAGATTTGCTTGAATTAGCAGTAAAAGAGTCCCCGTTTCTTTTCAACAAAAAAAAAAAAAAATCAATATATATAAATTGAAAGAGATGCCATTGGCTCTTGCTTAGGTTCTTCACTTGCTAATACATTTCTATGTCACCACGAGGAAAAGAGGTTAGTTGATTGGTGTTACCTACTTTCATGAATTTTTCTAGGAATCTTTTCGGAGATTTGCTTGAATAAGCAATAAAAGAGTCCCCGTTTCTTTTTCTACAAAAAAGCTATATATTCAAACTGACGGAGTTGCCACTGGCTCTTGTTTAGGTCTCTCACTTGTCAATACGTTTTTGTCACCAAGCGGAAAAGTGGTTATCTGACTACCCTACTTCTATTAAACCAGTTTGTTACTATAGATATGTAGATCATACATTTCTACTATTCAGTAATACCGACAACATACCCATTTTCTTACAGTACCATAATTCCCAGCGCAAAAACATTATTTTCACTTCTGAAATAGAAAACAATAATTCTCTCTCATTTCTTGATGTCTAGGTCTCCCATAAAGGCAATGAAATAATAGGCTGTTGTACATCCCTAAAAACTAGTCCTTCGCGTATTTTAAAGTCATAATTTTACAATATCCTTTATAGTTTAGACCCCTTCTACATTCACAAATTATTCTTGAATATTTTTTGCTAATAGTCCTTGATTCTAACACTGTCTATTAATCCTTTTTGGATCTAAATATTAACAAAATTTTTTTTTCTCACAATACATATCATCAGTTCTGGCATATTTCCTCTGAAGCTACAATGTTTCGTGATTGGGATTTTTTCACGTGACTGACTCAGGAGAACCCAGGAATATGGTTATTTTCCAGTTTCCTTGTAAACCATTTCCACATATCAGCAACTAATGTAACGATTTGTAGCTTACAAGTTAATTTATTTTTTTTGTTTACATTCTAAATATACTGATTCCAAAAGTATATACAATTTTGTTTACATAACCAAGAAGAATTTTTTTTTTTTTTTATATTCATGACTGTTCCTTTAGGCTATTTAAAATTATTTCGTGGGATTATTATTATTTGGATGGTAGTCCATAAAAGGATCCGCTTTGGACCCTTTTATGGGACTGGCATCTCAGTGGGCATTTTTTTTATTGTTTTTTTTTTCTGCCTTTGGCCAGGTCCCTCCTTCATTAAAAAAAAAAATAAAAAAAATAAAAAAAATATATGTATAATATATATATATATATATATATATATATATATATATATATATATATATATATATATATATATATATATATATATATATATATATATATATATATATATATATATATATATATATATAGGAAGGATACTGGCCAAGGGCAACAAAAATCTAATAAAAAAAAATGCCCACTGAAATGCCAGTCCCTAAAAGGGTCAAAGCAGTGGTCAAAAATTGGTGGATAAGTGTCTTGAAACCTCCCTCTTGAAGGAATTCAAGTCATAGGAAGGTGGAAATACAGAAGCAGGCAAGGAATTCCAGAGTTTACCAGAGAAAGGGATGAATGATTGAGAATACTGGTTAACTCTTGCGTTAGAGAGGTGGACAGAATAGGAGTGAGAGAAAGATGAAAGTCTTGTGCAGCGAGGCCGCGGAAGGAGGGGAGGCATGCAGTTAGCAAGATCAGAAGAGCAGTTAGCATGAAAATAGCGGTAGAAGACAGCTAGAGATGCAACATTGCGGCGGTGAGAGAGAGGCTGAAGACAGTCAGTTAGAGGAGAGGAGTTGATGAGACGAAAAGCTTTTGATTCCACCCTGTCTAGAACAGCAGTATGAGTGGAACTCCCCCAGACATGTGAAGCATACTCCATACATGGACGGATAAGGCCCTTGTACAGAGTTAGCAGCTGGGGGGGTGAGAAAAACTGGCGGAGACGTCTCAGAACACCTAACTTCATAGAAGCTGTTTTAGCTAGAGATGAGATGTGAAGTTTCCAGTTCAGATTATAAGTAAAGGACAGACCAAGGATGTTCAGTGTAGAAGAGGGGGATAGTTGAGTGTCATTGAAGAAGAGGGGATAGTTGTCTGGAAGATTGTGTCGAGTTGATAGATGGAGGAATTGAGTTTTTGAGGCATTGAACAATACCAAGTTTGCTCTGCCCCAATCAGAAATTTTAGAAAGATCAGAAGTCAGGCGTTCTGTGGCTTCCCTGCGTGATATGTTTACCTCCTGAAGGGTTGGACGTCTATGAAAAGACGTGGAAAAGTGCAGGGTGGTATCATCAGCATAGGAGTGGATAGGACAAGAAGTTTGGTTTAGAAGATCATTAATGAATAATAAGAAGAGAGTGGGTGACAGGACAGAACCCTGAGGAACACCACTGTTAATAGATTTAGGAGAAGAACAGTGACCGTCTACCACAGCAGCAATAGAACGGTCAGAAAGGAAACTTGAGATGAAGTTACAGAGAGAAGGATAGAAACCGTAGGAGGGTAGTTTGGAAATCAAAGCTTTGTGCCAGACTCTATCAAAGGCTTTTGATATGTCCAAGGCAACAGCAAAAGTTTCACCAAAGTCTCTAAAAGAGGATGACCAAGACTCAGTAAGGAAAGCCAGAAGATCACCAGTAGAGCGGCCTTGACGGAACCCATACTGGCGATCAGATAGAAGGTTGTGAAGTGATAGATGTTTAAGAATCTTCCTGTTGAGGATAGATTCAAAAACTTTAGATAAGCAGGAAATTAAAGCAATAGGACGGTAGTTTGAGGGATTAGAGCGGTCACCTTTTTTAGGAACAGGTTGAATGTAGGCAAACTTCCATATATATATATATATATATATATATATATATATATATATATATATATATATATATATATATATATATATATATATATATATATATATATATATATATATATATATATATATATATATATATATATATATATATATATATATATATATATATATATATATATAATATTTATTATTTCTCCACCTTATTACGAACATAAATGTATAATGACTAATTTTTGTGGCTTATTATATTTAGATGATCTTATCTCTAGCGTCTTGTTATTTCACTGAAGATAGTCTAGTTTTAAGAAAAGTTGCAGCGTTGTACTCACACCCTGATCCCACCATAGCAAACAAATTAGTCTGGTCTTACTGTGGAAAATTTAACACAAGAAATGCCAAGGATATTATGTTCTTATTCATGGTGCTGTCTACAGTAGTAATGTGGTATTATATTTGCTATAAATATTAGTGAAGCTACCCACACCAAAGTTAATTGTTTCCTACCTTATAGGAAATGGTCAGGTTGATTTTAATTTTAATCTTGTCTTCATTCATGTATTGTAATGTAATAGTAAGTCATAAATAAAGGATTTTTTTTTAGATAACTGGTTATATGTTATTTTAAAGAAAAAAAGTATTTTGATCCTGTATATCTTTTTATACACGTAAGAAACATCCATATTGTGGATGTGTAATGTACTGCACCATGTTTCATATTCTACCTCCATTTATTGTACGCTTGGCAATCCTGTAATCCTCAGTCTGGCTGGTTTTTCTGTGGCACCCATTCACTCAGGGTCTGCCACGGCATTATTCGTTTGTTCCTTGCCTTGATATAGAAACCACATTCCGTACGTGTTTCTATAAAGAACCTACAACTTCCTGGCTGTCCTGTCCCGACAGCTATCCCACATAACAAAGCGCAGTGAGTATTTTGAACCAAAGAACTTCTACCGACGCCGGCACCCACGCCACCCCACCACAACCAGCAGGACTCCACTG
This sequence comes from Scylla paramamosain, assembly GCF_035594125.1. Taxonomy (NCBI): domain Eukaryota; kingdom Metazoa; phylum Arthropoda; class Malacostraca; order Decapoda; family Portunidae; genus Scylla; species Scylla paramamosain. Next base: position 10,303,706 of record NC_087194.1, read on the forward strand.
CCTCTTCACGCCCTTCTAGGAGATCTACAGTGCCGCAGTGACTTTTGTGACAGTGTGTGCAGTGTTTTGCGTACTCGTGTCTCTTCATGCCGCTACCAGGGGACGTTTCACCTTTGGTGGGAAACGAGAGTTCAGCATATTACATATACTCCTCGTTCAGCGAGGAGGAGCAGCGGCCGCGTTGTCGACGAGCGAGTTGCCAGATACTGCCTCACACGCACTCTCACACGCGCTGTCACTTTTTATAAGACCCAGCTTCTCACGGATTTTTCTTTTGCTTGTGGGGACATTTTCTACCTGTTCACGGATCCACCATTACCACGTCGAATTCGCGTCCTTCGTCCGAGTGCGGAGACACCGAACAGCAGCATGGAGCCATGCTATTGAGTCATCAGACGACCACGGCAGTCCCCGAGGAATTATTAATATGGATTAATAAATATATAGTATAAGTAATAAAACAAATCTAAATCAAATTTGTTCAAAAGAGTTAAGCTCAGAAATATTGTATCATATAATAAGGCTAATTATATTACTACAAAGTACAACAGCACTACACATGTAAAATAATGTACAAAGTAAAATGAACAGTATAAATTGCAAATCACGGTATAAGCCTCAATAAAAATCAGCAATAAGCAGCATACAGTGACTAAAATAGCCACCCGGTCACTTTCTTACCTTTGTTGCTAATATTTTTCTGTTGTTTCCCCTATTTTGTACATCCCTCCCCCATTCCCCTTTTCTCTTTTTTTTTTTTTATTTAAACATAGGTACATTATCACCCGAAGGCGCACTGCCGTGTGCAACCTATTTTAGGGGTGGGACACAACACACAAATATAAATATAAAGATATATACATATATATACATTCTTTATGGATTTATGTTAATATTGTTAGCAGGGGGGTTGGGAACGAGCCCCTCCAGTGGTGTGCTGCTAACTTCACGTCCTGGGTATCCATCCCTCTGATATGAGGGACGGGGGACGCGAAGACGTTCCACAGTCTGGAGACTCGTCCCCAAAAGGTGCGGTGGTGTTGGCTGGAGCGGGAACGCGGCACTTCCACTGAGTCACCACTGGATAACACCGTTCTCGTGTCCCGCGAGGTGACTCTGGTGGGCAGCCGTAGTCCCGCCAGATGTGGCACACCCTGTACCTGTGCCTTGTGAAACATCACAAGGGCTGCCACGTCCCTGCGGTGTTCTAGCGTGTCGACGGGAGCCTCAGGATGGGCTGGGGCACCTGCTGCTTCCACCAGTCGCAGCGCCCGTCGCTGGATGCCGTCGAGCTTGCTGTGTGTGGCAGCACAGGACATCCAGGAGAGGGCGGCATACTCTAAATAAGGCCGTATCTGGGACTTGTAGAGCAAGAGCCTCCTTCTCCTGTCGAGCAAGTTGGCCACCTCCTCAAGGAGGAGACTCGGTGTGAGGCCTTAAAGGCAATGTGTTTGACGTGGCGGTCAAACCGCGGCCCTCGATCCACCTCCACCCCCAGAATTTTTATGTACTCCTGGAGTTCGAGGGGAAGGCCACCAAAGCTTAGCCCTCCCTCCACTGCTGGCTCGGCAGCGGGGGATCGAGAAATTACCATTGCCTGTGTCTTCTCCGGTCTGCCACCTCGTCACGAGCCACACCCATGTCCACCTGGGTCAGGACAGCATGGTGGTCAGAGCTGCCCACGAGACCCAGCTGGCGGCAGCTGAGTGTGTCCTCCTCCAGATCGGATATGACGGGGTCCAGGGTCCCGCCCCGCTCATGAGTGGGGAAGGTCACATGGTCCTTCAGGCCCTGCACCGTCAGGAGGTTTTCGTAGGCGTCGTGCTCCAGGTGGTGGTTGAGGTCGCCCACAAGCAAGATGTGTTGGCAGCGATGAGTCACAAGGAGGACATATAGGGCCTCCTTGAGGTACAGGAGCGAGTCAGGCCCCTGCCGGGGGGGCCGATACATGGCGCACAGCACGAGGGCAGAGTGGTTGGCCAGCACAACCCGGAAGAACATCACCTCCAGCTGAGGCGGCGTGTCCACGTCGAGTTGTTGTGCCTGCACTCCCTCCCTGAAGTAGACAGCCACTCCGCCTCCAGCTCTATCCTGTCGGTCTCTCCTGGCCCAGTGAGTGTAGCCACCTATTTTGCCGAACGATGGCTCCACATCTCCGTTCAGCCAGGTCTCCGTCACCACAACTGCATTTGCACCGTGTCGTAGTACACAGTTGTGGGTTAGGTCTCCGATGTTCGTTCGGAGACCACATAGATAACCTTGAATTGGTGGCGGTGGCGGTCGGGCCTTACCATGTTGGAGGGAGTTGTGGTCCGGCCTGAAGGGGTGTGACAGGGCTCAGTTGGGGGTACCGAAGGCCGGGCGGGATCCATTGCCAGCCCTGGGTGTGGCCCCAGTTAACAGGCTGAGGTGAAAACGGGCGAGACTGTGGAAAGGGCTGCGAGTGTGGTGTTACTGGTGGGGAGGCAGCAGCCAAGTATCCCCCCCTCCGCGAGGACCTGCCGTAGAAGTCGCTCCTGCCTCAACTCAGCAGTCCTGGTGTGGCAGTCTTCAGTACTGTGGCCCTTCCGATTGCGGTACCGGCAAATCTGCGTGGGTTTGGCTGGGGTCTGTCTCCTTGAGGGGCCGGCCCCCTGGGTGGTAGAGGCTCCTCTGACCTTGCTGTTCCGGTTTTTTTTTACTTTTTTTTTTTTTTTTTTTTCCTGGTGGTGGTGTTGCCAGCGGTGCTCGTGGAGGAAGCCGGGACTGCTGGAGCTGGTGCTGGTGTTGCTGGGGGAGTCGGTGGTACTGCTGACAAGGTATTGGTGTGGGTTTGGTTCTGTGTGGAGGTTGCAGTACTGTGTGTCTGCGAGGTGGAGTTGTTTAAGCGGGAACTTGTAGGAAGGGAGACAGGTGTAGAGGAGGGCGGGGGTGGGGGTTCGGCTACCGATGTACTGCTGGGAGTAGCCTCCGGTGGTGTTCGATTGCCTGGCTGGGTGGGCGGGATGGCGAGCTCAGGGGCGTGCCGCAGTTGTTTCGGCCTACCTGAATTCCACCAATCCCTCCAGCACTCAGAGCCCTGACAGACCTCCTCCCAGTGTCTGTCTATGGTCTCTGGCAGAGCACTGACTCCTTGTGTGCACGAGGCAACCTTTGCCTCGCGCTGCTTGGAGGCGACGAGCCTGTCAGCGAGTCTGAGCGCTGACGCAAACACCTCCCGGTATTCTATGATCAGGTCCCTATCCTGCTGGAGGGACCTGAGGATAATATTTGTTCGAGAGGCTTCTTCTGTGAGCTTCTCAACCAAGGAGATTAATTCAGTTTTCTCCAGGTCTTCCCAGTGACTCCGTTCTGCGGCCTGTTCTTGATCTCCTCGGAGTGGCGGAGGGAGTGGCTGGGAGGATGGATCAGCCTCCCGGTCAACGAATGTCACGGGGTCCTGTATGTTAGCTTGCTCCCTCAGCAGCCCCGTCTCGGCACACCGGTAGACTGGGTTGTCGCCCAGGCAGCCGGTATGGCACAGATTAGGGCAACTGTCGTCCTCACAGCTGACGTGGGCAGCTTTCGATGTTGCCTTCCCACAAACAGCACACCACCTATGCGGGGTATAACCTGACAGATTACGCCGTGCGATGAGTTGGTGCGCGGAGGAAGACATGAGAGAGGGAGAGAGGAGTGGTCAGTAGGTTTTGGTGAGTCAGGGAGAGTCAGGTCGGGACAGGGCACGGCAGGTATTTAATCCCTCATGGAATGCAGCACAGCTGTGGGCTGATGTCCCGGGGGAGTAGGGGCGCGGCGATACACGGGAAACACGTGACGAGCACCCAGCTGCCACGGTGGGGGCGAGGTGAGGGTGAAGGTGAGTCAGGTCGGGACAGGGCACGGCAAGTATTTAATCCCTGAAATGCAGCACAGCTGTGGGCTGCTGTCCCGGTGGAATAGGGGCGCGGCGATACACGGGAAACACGTGACGAGCACCACGCTGCCAGCACTGCACCACAACTATTTACTGCACTTTTCACCGTACACTGCACTTTCACTGCTATGTATACTACACTTCAACCTCGGTAGTGCTGATGGTGGAGGTGTAGTGAAGTGAAGACGGCAGACCCACAGGCGCAGTGACACAAACAGATACTCGGTGACCACGTTGCCAGCACTGCTCCACACACTGTGTACTGCACTGCACTGCACTGTCTTATTCCCTTGTTCATGTATCTTTCTAAAATAAAATTAAAACTAAAACTGGAAAACATATCTTTCATGCACGGTTTTAGTAAAGATTCTGCAATTCTATGAGCTTCACCAGCAATGTGATAACTTACGCGGTATGAGGCTACAAGTGCCTTTCTATGGTCTTGATGGAAACCATACCTTTCTTTAATTGATCTCGTTTTCTTACTAAATAATCACTGTGTTAACTAACTATAGGTGTTTGATTTCAAGGTATTTCCTCAATTTTGCAGGATTCAAGCTACTATTAGCCAAAGTTTGGTTACATTCAACACATTGTTCATCAAGAGCATCTTCATCACCAACTGACATGAAGCCAAATTTAATGTAACTGTCCTCCAACTTGCGCTTCTTTGAATTTCCAGTACTTGATTTACTAGCTCTTAATTCTTGTGTTACAGAAGTAGAGGTATGTAGTTCATGCAGGGATTGTGTTTCATCATTAGCTTCACCTGTCTGTTCAGCATGCTCTCTACGCACAGAAGAAACATTAGATGTTTTATCAAGATTATCACCTAGCAACTTTGGCCGTAAGGTGTGGTATATCAACCAATTTTCCATTTTAGAGATTTGATAATGCAATGATCAGCACGAACGCAGCGCAATACATGTCTGATGAGGCCCGCGGTTGTACCGGCTAGTACGAGCCAGCAGTAGGATTGGGACGCGTACAGACGCTGAATGGACGTGTACACTTCACGTAATGTTAGTTAGTCAGTCTCTCTTTCTCTCTCTCCCTCTCTCTCTCTCTCTCTCTCTCTCTCTCTCTCTCTCTCTCTTCTAAAATGCAAATGATCTCATCCCTTTCATATTTAATTTTATCCATTCTTGCTCATATGAAATTATAAATAAATAAAAGTAAGCTTTTGTCAAACGTGTTTAAGTTTTTACCACGGAACCCTTGAAAGATCTTCACGAAACCCTGGGGTTCCGCGGAACACAGTTTGAAAACCACTGTCGTTGGAGATACGATATTTCCAGCATGCGGCCCCAGTATACTCGTGGTTTACAACTTCCTGGACGATAGGCCAGGCCAGACCTACCACATAACAGCAGAGACTGAGGAAGGAGTAAAGCTTCACTGTACGGCGATTTGCACATAATCTTCTGAGTCCAGCTTCCTTAAAGGAGCACTGGATCACAGTAACATGTAGAGAAACAACGAATACATGGACAAGCAGCCCATAAACAGAACGGGGAGGGTTCACTAACCGCTCATAAACACGCCAAATACTCCAAATACTCGACAGTACAGTTTGTCTGACGGTAGACTGTAGACTGACGGTAGACGGTAGACGGTAGACTGTCCAAGAGCCGCTGGAGCCTTATCTAACAACTCACGAGGCCCAACAATCACTGGCAGACCATTGGAGGCATCTATTTCTCATCAGCAGGTGCTTACTGCTTTAGTAGACAAATAATATCGTGTGAATCTAAACTCCCTCTAACGGTATATTACGCCTGTCCTCCAATCCTGACTGAAGGCCCATTTCACAGTCACTTCTTGTTGTTGTGATTGTTACTAATTATTTCACAGACGTTTTTTTGCTGTGTTGTTTATTTTGATCCTTACCGGAAATTGAAACCTTTGATAACGCTGGCTTGGCAGCTGCTGGGCCTCCCCAAATGGAGCTTACCAATTGCATGTATTTCTTGCAAACATCAGAAATTCTTATCCTCTTGTAGTTGTTTTATTTCCTAAATTGTATATTAAAATTATATAACAATACAACAATTTGTAGGCTATAATAGTAATATGATAAAATTTAATAAGAATTTGGATAGCGGCGTGAATTCACTTTACTAGCTGATGAAAACTTCACTACCTGTCACTCTTATTTCATTTACTATGGCTCCTTGGTTAAAAACCGTAATAATCCTCACATACGCATAGGGTGTATGGAATTTGTCACCTAAGAGAAATATCAGATAATATTGAAGTGGCATTACCATTTCCATTAAAGGGCTAGGCTTGCTTCTGTTAAGCTAGGTTTATATTAATTCAGTTCATTAATTTAACTGTTAATTATTTCAATAGACAGATCATGAATGAAAAAAAAAAAAACATAATATTTTTGCTGAGAAATAAATAATCACCGTCTTAAAATTAGTAGGCTAAGTCTATTTCCATAAAACCTAAAATATTTTAATCTAGTAACACTGTGTAACGAAATTTCACTTTTGTTCTTGGCCCAAAATTTGGCTCATAATTTTCCAGTTATTTCCATCTAAACAAAATAGAAAAAAAGTTGTTTTGATCCTAAAAGTTCGCTTTTGTGGTTAGGACAATGATTTTACTTTTTTGCCTTATTTCATTATAGTATGGGTTGCTATTGATTTTCATGTCAGGTAAAGACTTTTGCAAAATCTCAGTTGCTTATCCAAATACTTTTGAAGTGCTGCAAATAAGTTAAAACAATGAAAAAAAAAAGAATATAAAGTGTTCTAAAGATTTTTTTTTTATTTTAATAAGATCATTCTCGAACTGACCGAATCTAGCATGAAATTTCTCATATTTAGAAGAATTTGCTTACATTTCAGAAATCTTCTCAAATCTTTCAGAATATTCTACCAGGCACCTAAAGTTTCTAGAGCCTTTTAGAACATTCTATTCAATGTAAACATTTCCAGAATATTTATTCTAAAGCTTTCTAGAATACAGTAGAAATATGTAGATGTATCAAGAATTTTTCTAGAATCAACACAAATTTTTTAGAATGATTCAGAATATTTTAAAGAAGGTTTAAGTATATTCTAGAAAGATTGAGAACATTCTGGAAAGCATTCTAGAAAGACTAAGAATATTCTAGAGTACTGCTTGACAAAATAAAAGTAGGGGCTTGCAGACCACCAATCAGTTCTGCTTTGGCTGCCTGAGGACACATCACAAGAGGTGAAATGACATCAAAATGTTCCAATCATTCTCCAGATGCATTCTGCTACATATGTGATCAGTTCATCAAGACAAGAGCAAAGAAATTCTCTGTGATAGCATCTGAAAAAAAAAAAAAAAAAGTGAAATTTAGCTATTTTGGGACAAAAAAAAAAAAAAAAAAATTAAGAGCCACAATATCAAAGTTTGACAAGAATAATGGTCATTTCCTGTTGTTTTGTAATGAAGAGTTGGAAAATAACACTTACTTGTCAAAGACAAAAAATCTCAACAACTACTATTATATATATATATATATATATATATATATATATATATATATATATATATATATATATATATATATATATATATATATATATATATATATATATATATATATATATTTATTTATTTACCATTTCATATATTCACCCTCTGTGTACCACGGCCAGCCAGTTCTTTCTCAACCTCTCAAGGGAATTTCTCACCCATTTCCAGTCCTTAGGGATAACACCTGCGTACATGTGTTCGTCTTCCTTCCTGGTCATTTCTTCTCCTTTTCTATCTCAAGGGAATTTCACACCCACTTCCAGTCATTAGGGATAACACCTGCGTTTTTCTCCTTCTCTATCTCAAGCGAATTTCACACCCACTTCCAGCACATCTCCGATCCACTTAGCTTAGATAAATACAACCCACATGGTAACAAGTTCTCAGTTCATTTGGGAGTTCCCATTCGAGAGTTCAGTTGCAGTTCAGTCAGAGTTCAGTTGCAGCTTAGTCAGAGTCGGAGTCAGTCAGTCACCCAGTCACGAAAAGTCAGTCTTGGTTTCTCACTCAGTTTCCCTCAATCTCAGTCAGCCTTGAAAGACACTGCTCAGTCATTATTCATATCACTTCAGAGAGAGAGAGAGAACAATCAATTGTTGCATATTAATTTCATCTCGAATCTAGTGTGTACAATCTATTATTAAATCAAGAACTCTCATCATCGTATCTTTTACTCACACACATCAACTATATCAACCAACTACCCACAACCTCCAAGTTACCAGAATCACCACCTCATTACCGGTCCTCCACGCTACTAACACACCAAACATCATCAACTTAGCAAGTAACATCAAAATCTAGAACAGAGCCAATCAATCAACCCGAAACAGAAGTCATCATAGCAAACTTGATGTATATATATATATATATATATATATATATATATATATATATATATATATATATATATATATATATATATATATATATATATATATATACAGTCGACCCGAAACAGTAGTCATCAAAACAAACTTGATATATATATATATATATATATATATATATATATATATATATATATATATATATATATATATATATATATATATATATAAGAGATTCGTGCATCAACCGTCAGAGCTTAACTGACATCGTTGTCCACAGGTACGTTCGTCAGGATTGTTAAAAGGAGGTTCATATGAAAATAACTATTTTTGTATCTATATATATTAATTATCTGTGTGAGAGCCAAAGTGATATCGTTGTCGACAGAGAGAGAAGGATGTAAAATTCCTTTTGCCAGATTTTTTTTTTTTGGGGGGGGGGAGGGGCGAAATTTAGAATGTAAACAGGCTAGGGTAAATTGTTCTTTGATAAGGTAGGAGTCAAACACCTTTGATACACACACAATTAAACTAAACACCACCTTCTCCTCTTCTAAACCTCATCTTCTTTTCCTCACTGCAACACAGGTGTCTGAGGCAACTGACAATAGCCTCTTTTCTGTTCCCTCCTACTTTCTCTATCCTCATTTTCAATCCAAAGCTGAATGTTGCATTTATGTGCGCAACAACTTAACCTGTTCTTGTGCTCACGCTACCGAGTTTTCCACCATCTGGCTACGACTACATAGTCTCTCTCAAACAAAATTTATCTGTGTATATATCTCTCCCCTAACTCCTCTGACTATAAGAAATTCTTTGACTACTTAACTTCCAAAACGGAACACATTCTGACTCTCTTCCCTTTTGCAGAGGTCTCCAAGGATGGAGATCTCTGCAAAAGGGAAGAGAGTCAGAATGTGCTCCGTTTTGGAAGTTAAGTAGTCAAAGAATTTCTTATAGTCAGAGGAGTTAGGGGAGAGATATACACAGATAAATTTAGTTTGAGAGTGACTATGTAGTCGTAGGCAGATGGTGGAAAACTCGGTAGCGTGAGCACAAGAACAGGTTAACGGGGCGGGGTTAGGAGACTCCGCCCACGTCAGTTAATGTGGAAATGGGTCAGGTGCTGGGAATTCATTCCTTTGTCAGAGGGTGAAGCCGGCAGACAGCGACGGGTGGAGAGCTAAGGGGTGGAGCGGTGGTTGTGACTACCCATATCTGGAGTGGGATAGCGGTGGCTGTCCCTACGTTTACGTGGACTGACAGAGCGGTGGTGTCACGGGTCGTGTGTGGCGGTACTGATTGCTGGAGTGGTGACAGTGCTTGCTGCACATGTGTTGGTGTTGGTGTGTTAAATGTGCGTGGGCAGACATCGAGGAAGACTAGAGGTGACACTCCCCTCACTGACCATCCAGGTGAACTAGTCTTCAGCTTTGCTGTCCTCCACGACCTAGAGCAATTGGTGCAACACACTACCTACTCGTATTCCTGACCGTCTTGGAGATACGCCCAACACTCTTAACCTTTTCCTGACCTCTAATCCTTCTGCTTATGCTGTCACCCTCTGTTCTCCGTTGGGCTCCTCCGATCATAATCTCATATCTGTATCTAGTCCTATCGCTCCAATCCCTACTCAGGATCCCTCTAAGCGACGGTGCCTCTGGTGTTTTACCTCTGCTAGTTTGGGGACCTGAGGAGGTATTTTGCTGATTTTCTTTGGAATGACTACTGCTTCCGTGTCAGAGACCCGTCTGTGTGTCGAGCGCATTACAGAGGTGATAGTGTCTGGCATGGAAGCGTACATTCCTCACTCTTTCTCTCGATCTAAACCTTCCAAATCTTAGTTTAACACAGCTTGTTCTCGTGCTATACTTGATAGAGAGGTAGCCCATAAAAGGTACTTTAGCCTTCCATCAGCAGAATCTCGTGCACTTTATATTTCTGCCCGGAACCATGTCAAGTCTGTTCTCTAACTAACCAAAAACTCCTCCATTAAAAAAAAGTATCAAAATCTTTCAAGATCCAACTCCCCTCGTGACTTCTGGGATCTAGCCAAAAATATTTCTAGTAACTTGATTCTTCTTTCCCTCCTTTATTTCAACCAAATGGCACCACTGCTATTACATCTATCTCTAAAGCTGAACTCTTCGCTCAAACATTTGCTAAAAGCTCTACCTTGGAAGATTCATGGCTTTTTCCTACCTTGGAAGATTCAGGGCTTGTTCCTCCCTCTCCTCCACCCTCTGATTACCTCATGCCACCTATTAAAATTCTTCGCAATGATGTTTTCCATGCCCTCGCTGGCCTAAACCCTCGGGAGGCTTATGGACCTGATGGGATCCCTCCTATTGTTCTCCGAAACTGTGCCTCCGTGCTTGCACCTTGCCTAGTCAAACTCTTTCAACTTCGTCTTTTAACATCTACCTTTCCTTCTTGCTGGAAGTTTGTTATATTCAGCCTGTTCCTAAAAAGGGTGACCGTTCTAATCCCTCAAACTACCATCGTATTGGTTTAATTTCCTGCCTTTCTCAATTTTTTTTAATGTATCCTCAACAGCAAGATTCTTAAACATCTATCACTTCACAACCTTCTATCTGATCGCCAGTATGGGTTCCTTCAAAGCCGCTCTACTGATGATCTTCTGGCTTTCTTTACTGAGTCTTGGTCATCCTCTTTTAGAGATTTTGGTGGAACTTTTGCTGTTGCCTTGGACATATCAAAACCTTTTGATAGAGTCTGGCACAAAGCTTTGATTTCTAAACTACCTTCCTATGGCTTCTATCCTTTTCTCTGCAACTTCATCTCAAGTTTCCTTTCTGACTTTTGCTGCTGTGGTGGACGGTCACTGTTCTCCTAAATCTATTAACAGTGGTGTTCCTCAGGGTTCTGTCCTGTCACCCACTCTCTTATTATTCATCAATGACCTTATAAACCAAACTTCTTGTCCTATCCACTCCAACGCTGATGATACCACCCTGTACTTTTCCATGTCTTTTCATATACGTCCAACACTTCAGGAAGTAAAACATTTTTTCTCACACCCCCAGCTCCTAACTCTGTAAAAGGATCTTATCCGTCCATGTATGGAATATGCTTCACATGTCTGGGGGGGGGGTTCCACTCATACCGCTCTTCCAGACAGGGTGGAATCAAAAGCTTTTCGTCTCATCAACTCTTCTCCTCTAACTGAATGTCTTCAGCCTCTCTCTCATCGCCGCGATGTTGCATCTCTATCTGTCTTCTACTGCTATTTTCATGCTAACTGCTCTTTTGATCTTTCTAACTGCATGCCTCCCCTCCTCCCTCGGCCTCGCTGCACAAGACTTTCTTCTTTCTCTCACCCTTATTCTGTTCACTTCTCTAATGCAAGAGCTAACCAGTATTGTCAATCATTCATCCTTTTCTCTGGTAAACTCTGGAACTCCCTGTCTGCTTCTGTATTTCCACCTTCCTATGACTTGAATTCCTTCAAGAGGGAGGTTTCAAGACACTTATCCTTCAATTTTTGACTACCGCTTTGGACCCTTCTATGGGCTTTTTCTGTTCTTCATTTTATTTTTGTTGCCCTTGGCCAGTGTCCCTCATATATATATATATATATATATATATATATATATATATATATATATATATATATATATATATATATATATATATATATATATATATAGATAGATAGATAGATAGATAGATAGATAGATAGAGAAAGAGAGAGAGAGAGAGAGAGAGAGAGAGAGAGAGAGAGAGAGAGAGAGAGAGAGAGAGAGAGAGAGAGAGAGAGAGAATGTAACACCAACACAATTAGGATATTTTCTTCCAAAAATTGAGGTAAACCCTTGAGGCGCTACTTAATTGTGTAACTTATTCGTTTAAATTTTATTATCATGAACTGATTAGTTATCATTGTTCCGGGTATAGGAGATCCCACAACTCTAAGGTAACAGAAATAATTTCTAGAAAATCATTGTAAATCAGAAGAGAGAAACATTATTCGAAAACTATTTGTTATCTAGAAGCTAACATCAATAAAACGCGATCTGGTTGTGATGGAGTTTAAGGATGCCTTAGAAACCTCAGGCTGAAACGCTACCATACAAAGTAAGGCCAGAATTATTAGGTAGAAACCATGACTGGTTCCAGCTAATCTAATATTTATATATCTATTAACAACAGCTTGAAAACCTGCTGAAAACCTCTTGAAACCTCCCTCTTGAAAGAATTCAAGTCATAGGAAGGTGGAAATACAGAAGCAGGCAGGGAGTTCCAGAGTTTACCAGAGAAAGGGATGAATGATTGAGAATACTGGTTAACTCTTGCGTTAGAGAGGTGGACAGAATAGGAGTGAGAGAAAGAAGAAAGTCTTGTGCAGCGAGGCCGCGGGAGGAGGGGAGGCATGCAGTTAGCAAGATCAGAAGAGCAGTTTGCATGAAAATAGCGGTAGAAGACAGCTAGATATGCAACATTGCGGCGGTGAGAGAGGGGCTGAAGACAGTCAGTTAGAGGAGAGGAGTTGATGAGACGAAAAGCTTTTGATTCCACCCTGTCTAGAAGAGCAGTATGAGTGGAACCCCCCCAGACATGTGAAGCATACTCCATACATGGACGGATAAGGCCCTTGTACAGAGTTAGCAGCTGGGGGGGTGAGAAAAACTGGCGGAGACGTCTCAGAACACCTTACTTCATAGAAGCTGTTTTAGCTAGAGATGAGATGTGAAGTTTCCAGTTCAGATTATAAGTAAAGGACAGACCGAGGATGTTCAGTGTAGAAGAGGGGGACAGTTGAGTGTCATTGAAGAAGAGGGGATAGTTGTCTGGAAGATTGTGTCGAGTTGATAGATGGAGGAATTGAGTTTTTGAGGCATTGAACAATACCAAGTTTGCTCTGCCCCAATCAGAAATTTTAGAAAGATCAGAAGTGAGGCGTTCTGTGGCTTCCCTGCGTGATATGTTTACCTCCTGAAGGGTTGGACGTCTATGAAAAGACGTGGAAAAGTGCAGGGTGGTATCATCAGCATAGGAGTGGATAGGACAAGAAGTTTGGTTTAGAAGATCATTAATGAATAATAAGAAGAGAGTGGGTGACAGGACAGAACCCTGAGGAACACCACTGTTAATAGATTTAGGAGAAGAACAGTGACCGTCTACCACAGCAGCAATAGAACGGTCAGAAAGGAAACTTGAGATGAAGTTACAGAGAGAAGGATAGAAACCGTAGGACGGTAGTTTGGAAATCAAAGCTTTGTGCCAGACTCTATCAAAGGCTTTTGATATGTCCAAGGCAACAGCAAAAGTTTCACCAAAGTCTCTAAAAGAGGATGACCAAGACTCAGTAAGGAAAGCCAGAAGATCACCAGTAGAGCGGCCTTGACGGAACCCATACTGGCGATCAGATAGAAGGTTGTGAAGTGATAGATGTTTAAGAATCTTCCTGTTGAGGATAGATTCAAAAACTTTAGATAAGCAGGAAATTAAAGCAATAGGACGGTAGATTGAGGGATTAGAGCGGTCACCCTTTTTAGGAACAGGTTGAATGTAGGCAAACTTCCAGCAAGAAGGAAAGGTAGATGTTGACAGACAGAGCTGAAAGAGTTTGACTAGGCAAGGTGCAAGCACGGAGGCACAGTTTCGGAGAACAATAGGAGGGACCCCATCAGGTCCATAAGCCTTCCGAGGGTTTAGGCCAGCGAGGGCATAGAAAACATCATTACGAAGAATTTTAATACATGGCATGAAGTAGTCAGAGGGTGGAGGAGAGGGAGTAACAAGCCCAGAATCGTCCAAGGTAGAGTTTTTAGCAAAGGTTTGAGCAAAGAGTTCAGCTTTAGAAATAGATGTGATAGCAGTGGTGCCATCTGGTTGAAGTAGAGGAGGGAAAGAAGAAGAAGCAAAGTTATTGGAGATATTTTTGGCTAGATGCCAGAAATCACGAGGGGAGTTAGATCTTGAAAGGTTTTGACATTTTCTGTTAATGAAGGAGTTTTTGGCTAGTTGGAGAACAGACTTGGCATGGTTCCGGGCAGAAATATAAAGTGCATGAGATTCTGGTGAAGGAAGGCTTAAGTACCTTTAGAGAGTACCTCTCTATCATGTATAGCACGAGAACAAGCTGTGTTAAACCAAGGTTTAGAAGGTTTAGGACGAGAAAAAGAGTGAGGAATGTACGCCTCCATGCCAGACACTATCATCTCTGTTATGCGCTCAGCACATAAAGACGGGTCTCGGACACGGAAGCAGTAGTCATTCCAAGGAAAATCAGCAAAATACCTCCTCAGGTCCCCCCAACTAGCAGAGGCAACACGCCAGAGGCACCTTCGCTTAGGGGGATCCTGAGGAGGGATTGGAGTGATAGGACAAGATAAAGATATGAGATTGTGATCGGAGGATCCCAACGGAGAAGAAAGGGTGACAGCATAAGCAGAAGGATTAGAGGTCAGGAAGAGGTCAAGAATGTTGGGCGTATCTCCAAGACGGTCAGGAATACGAGTAGGGTGTTGCACCAATTGCTCTAGGTCATGGAGGATAGCAAAGTTGTAGGCTAGTTCACCAGGATGGTCAGTGAAGGGAGAGGAAAGCCAAAGCTGGTGGTGAACATTGAAGTCTCCAAGAATGGAGATCTCTGCAAAAGGGAAGAGGGTCAGAATGTGCTCCACTTTGGAAGTTAAGTAGTCAAAGAATTTCTTATAGTCAGAGGAGTTAGGAGAGAGGTATACAGCACAGATAAATTTAGTATGAGAATGATTCTGTAGTCGTAGCCAGATGGTGGAAAGCTCGGAAGATTCAAGAGCGTGGGCACGAGAGCAGGTTAAGTCATTGCGCACATAAACGCAGCATCCAGCTTTGGATCGAAAATGAGGATAGAGAAAGTAGGAGAGAACAGAAAAGGGGCTACTGTCAGTTGCCTCAGACACCTGAGTTTCAGTGAGGAAAAGAAGATGAGGTTTAGAAGAGGAGAGGTGGTGTTCTACAGATTGAAAATTAGATCTTAGACCGCGAATGTTGCAGAAGTTAATGAAGAAAAAGTTGAGGGGGGTGTCAAGACACTTAGGGTCGTCGACGGAAAGGCAGTCCGACCTGGGGACATTAAATGTCCAGGGGACCATAAATTTTATGGTCCCCTCCCCAGATGGGGACTCCGAGGCTGGTGTAGGAGTCGCCATGATTTTAAAATTTTTGAGTGAAGGGTGTGTGTGTTATTAGCTGCTTGTAGTTTTGTGTGGAGGAAGAGAGTTGTCTTTAGAGGGCAGGCTGTGACTATCCCCTTGTGTTGTGAGACACAAAGGGAAACGTTCAGTGAGGTCACAGCTGGGTTTAATGATAAGTTCACAGCACCCCCTGAACAGTGCTTTAGACCTCACTGGGAGTAATTATCGTTTCGGCAGGTGTCTACTGCCTCCTCCAATCTATTAACATTGACGTTCCTCAAGGTTCTTTCCTGTCACCCACTCACTTCTTATTATTCATCAATGACCTTTTAAACCAAACTTCTTGTCCTATCCACTCCTACGCTGACGATACCACCCTGCACTTTTCCATGTCTTTTCATAGACTTCCAACCCTTCAGGAAGTAAACATTTCACCCAGGGAAGCCACAGAACGTCTGACTTCCGATCTTTTTAAAATTTCTTAATGGGGCAGAGCAAACTTGGCATTGTTTAATGCTTCAAAATCTCAGTTCCTCCATCTATTAACTCGACACAACCTTCCAGACAACTATCCCCTCTTCTTTAATGACCCCTCTTATACACTGATTATCCTTGGTCTGTCCCTTACTTATAATCTGAACTGGAAACTTCACATATCATCTCTAGCTAAAACAGCTTCTATGAAGTTCTGTGACGTCTCCGCCAGTTTTTCTCACCACCCCCCCCCCAGATAACGCTGTACAAGGGCCTTATCCGTCCATGCATGGAGTATGCTTCACATGTCTTGGAGGGTTCCACTCATACCGCTCATCTAGACAGGGTGGAATCAAAAAGCTTTTCGTCTCATCAACTTCTTTCCTCTAACTGACTGTCTTCAGCCTCTTTCTCATCGCTGCAATGTTGCATGCCTCACCTCTTCCCGCGGCCTCGCTGCACAAGACTTTCTTCTTTCTCTCATCCCTATTTTGTCCACCTCTCTAATGCAGGAGTTAACCAGTATTCTCAATCATTCATCCCTTTCTCTGGTAAACTCTGGAACTCCCTGCCTTCTTCTATATTTCCACCTTCCTATGACTTGAATTCCTTCAAGAGGGAGGTTTCAAGACACTTATCCTTCAATTTCTTACTACCGCTTTGGACCCTTTTATGGGACTGGCATCTCAGTGGGCTTTCTTTTTCTTATTGGATTTTTGTTGCCCTTGGCCTGTCCCTCCTATATAAAAGAAAAAAAAATTTCCACAACAGTAAGATTGATATATGTATAAATATAATCTTTCATCTTTTTTGTTTCTGTATTTGTATTTACAAGGAAACGGGAAAATAATGATGGCAAAATCTAGATATGTCAGAAATATAAATATGTAAAGGTGATCAATAAAACTGTTAAACGTCTTGCCCATGTTTAGCCACATTACACTGTTGTGTTTTTGGGTAACATGAGATTAGTTAGGATTACAATAACTTTTAAACATCATTGTATTTTTGGCAGAGCAGCCAGATTATCGTCTCGGTATTCTTTTACTCTTTCACCAGTCTCAATAAAGTTTTTCTTACCCTTCTCATCAGATAAAGCTTCTCATTCTGAGTAACCACTGCATATAATTTATAATGCTAATAGTGATTTTTAAAGACTTAACTTCTTTGGGAAAGCAAGTTTAGTTTGCTTAGGTTAGTTTTGGTTAGCTTGATGAGGTTACTTTGGTTAGGTTAGGAGGAGGCAGTAGACAACTACCAAAACAATAATTACTCCCAGCGAGGTCTCAAACACTGGATCAGGGGGTGGGTGCTGTGAACTCTTCAGTAACCCAGTTGTGACCTCGCTGAACGTTTCCATTTGTGTCGCACAACTCAAGGGGGCAGTCAGAGCCTGCCCTCTAAACACAACTTTCTTCCTTCACACAAAGCTACATGCACCTAATTACACAAAATTATTCAAAATTCTAAGCCGCTTTCGACTTTGTTTGGGGACCGGTACTTCAGTGGGCTTTCTTCTTCTTCTTCTTCTTCTTCTTCTTCTTCTTCTTCTTCTTTAACACAAATTTATTGTCCTTGGCTAGTGTCTCTCTTACATATGAACAAAAAAAAAAGTAAGGTTACATTAGTTTGATTAGGTTGGATTAGTTTCATTAGGTTTGATTAGTTTGGTTTGTAGGGTTTAGTTTGGTTAAGTTAGATTTGTTTAGTTTGTGATATTTAGTTTGGTTAGGTTAGATTAGTTGTTTTTTTTTTCAAGCTTCTATGGTGTTAGGCTATTTTGGTTCGGTTAGGTTTAGCCTAAACTGATTCTTTTTTTTTTTTTTTTTTAGAATGTTAATTACGCACGGACCTGTTTTTTCAGAGCAAGCTCGAATCTTTTCCGTTCAAATTATGCTTTTTCAAAAGTTTTTTTTTTTCTGCGCAATTTCGTTTCGGCCTTACATTAACGAATGAAAAAAAAAAAAAAACACCCCGCCCCACTCTACTTTAACGGGCATGCATTGCTTACAAAATTTTGAAGTAAAAAGTAACCTAACATAACAACACCTAATGTACTCTAACAACACCTAATCTAACCAAATCACACTTAACCTAACATAATTAAACCTAACCACACCTAATCTAACCAAATTTAACCACACAATTTAACCAAATCTAACTACACCTAATCTAACGAAACCTAACTACACCTAACCACACACCTAATCTAACCAAACCTAACCACATAATCTAACCTAAGCTGATCTAACTTGACCACATTTAAGCCACACCAAACCCAACAAAACCACACTTACATGTGACAAGTGTCACACATCGAGGTAATTGAAAAACACAAAATTAAGGGTTTGCACAACATTTGTTTGTTTTTTCCATACTAGTATTAACCTTAGGAAACAGTGGAGGTAAAAAAAATAATAAGATTCAGATCCAGGATCTATTTACATATCCTTTATTTTAAGTAGTATCATGCATATTACTACCTATATTTGATTATGCTTCAGACATGAACAATCAAACACTTATATTTATGAGTACCGAGGTACATAATCAACATCAAACCTTTACCTGTCTTTTTCAGCTTCTTAGTTCTTTTGGCTGTCATTTTCTTAACAATAGACCGAAAGTCTATGAACTTCTCGACTTTGCACATATCTCTCTGTACCCTTGACACTGCATTGATGGAGCGTACTACTGCTTCCCAACCCAGCTTTTTCTTCTTTGCTGTAACTTTCTCCTCATTTCAGCTCCCAATTAGCACCTCTTTTCTCGATGCTATCTCTTGCACCATGACGTGGAGTTTCTCTTCTGTGAAATTTAGGTGCCATATATATATATATATATATATATATATATATATATATATATATATATATATATATATATATATATATATATATATATATATATATATATATATATATATATCATTAAATGTAATCGCTAGGTCAGAATTTATTATTTCCTTAAAGATTTTTTCTTTATATATTATTCTTATTCTTTTGAAATTTTGTTGATGACTTCGCTGTAACTAGTCACGCTTGTTATATTGCGATTTCGGGTTCCTTAATCCTTCCTCAGTAGTTGTGGAATGACTGGACACTTTTGCTTTGCTTTGTTTAGGAGTTAGGTGAGTGAAAAAGAAGAGGTTTGACAGAAGAAAAGTGAGTAACATGAAGGAAAGTAGAAGATTAGATGATATTTTTTAAATGCTTTTTCAGTTGGTCAGCAGCAGCTACCATTATTTATTTATTTATTTATTTATTTATTTATTTATTATTTTTTTATTTATTTATTTTTTTTTTACAACAATCCTGGTGTCTCGGAGATGGCAAACGATCTCGTCATTGCATCAAAACATTTTTACATCCAGACCTTAATCAACATGGGCGAACATGTATCTTCTTATAGAAATATTTAATATTTTTTAAGTTTATGGTTCAACGTAGCAGAAGATGACTGGACACGCAGGGGAGGCTGGTATTTACCCTGTGAGTCGAAGCGTCGCTCTGGGCAGTAAGAGGCGCTGATTGGCTGGTACAGCGCGACTTGAGGGCTCGTTATGTCGGGGTGGTGCGAGGTGATGACTGGTTGGCTCTGATTGGCTGGTGGGCTTACTCTGTGTAGGCGGTGCTTGATCCTTTCTCATGCTCTGCAGGGCCTGTAGATCCTAGGCTTGTACATAGACTGGGGTTGAATTGTTTTATGTAAAGTGCTTCAAGTATTGCAAGGTGTCTCGCACATATACATATATCTTTTTTTTTTTTTTTTTTTTCTTCCAGGTCTCTTGTGATTTTGATGCCGTGCAGCTGTTGTAAGTGTATTCTTGGGGCTCCGGATGTTAAATGGTGGGTCAGCCATCGTGGCAGCTTCGTCGTCATCATGCCGATGTAAAATGAAGGGAGGACTTCACAGTTTCCTCGTTTACAGGTGAAATTATACACGTATGACTTCTGGGTTGTCTCTCTCTCTCTATGTGGGGACTGTTTCTGAATAGAATGTGGCTGGTTTTCTTGTTCCCGTAGTGTATTTGGAGCTTCATCTAGCTTTCTGGGTCTGTGGGCTTGACATTTCTTTTCATTATTTGTGTAGTGATTCTTCTTCTTCTTTGTATGCTGTTGCGAAGAAGGCATGGTAGCATATGGTGATAGGCTTTCTTGAGTCTTCATCACATGTATATGAGAGATCATTTTGTCCATATATATATATATATATATATATATATATATATATATATATATATATATATATATATATATATATATATATATATATATATATATATATATATATATATATATATATATATATATATATATATATATTCATTATAAGAGCCTAAAAAGAATGCAAATACAAGAAAACTAAAATCGTACCGTGTGTTGTCCCTTTTTCAGACGCTCACTTGGCCATGGTTCAAAGAACGAAAGAGATTTCATCGACAAATATCATCTTTGACCATAAGTCTAGGCCTTTGTGAATGTGCTGTTCAGCAATCGTCATCCTGGCCTTTCGATGTGCCTGTGCCAACACTTCCTTTTTTGCTAGCACCCTGCAGTATACGCCCGCATCGTGGAGGCGCCTTCTAAATGTCGGTAGAGACACATCTAAATGAAGTTACAGCTTTATCAGTGTTGGAACTTGTAAGTGTTTGATCACCATCTGCCATCTAAACGATGTGTGCATCGTTTAGATGAACTAGAATAAAACCTAGCAGCGATGTAGTAAATGCATGATGTAAAACAAGGATGGGAACTGTTTTGTACAGTTCCCTTTAGCATTAATATATGATTTGCATGCGGGTCTGACCATATGGTCTACCGAACATAATAAAATGTGTGTGTGTGTGTGTGTGTGTGTGTGTGTGTGTGTTTCACCTACGGTCGTCTGCTGGTCACCCAGCCAGCCGTTCCCCTACGGAAAGAGCTCAGAGTTCATAGTGACCGATCTTTGGATAGGACTGAGACCACTGGCACACCACACACCGGGACAGCGAGATCACAACCCCTCGGGTTACATCCCGTACCTACTTGCTGCTAGGTGAACAGGGGCTACACATTAAGAGGCTCGCCCATGTGTGTGTGTGTGTGTGTGTGTGGGTGTGTGTGTGACAATTGTCTATAGGAAATTGTCTTGTTATACTGAAATCGTTATCATTATTGTTATTATTATTAGTAGTAGTAGTAGTAGTAGCAGTAGTAGTAGTAGTAGTAATAGTGGTGGTGGTGATAGTAGTAGTAGTAGTAGTAGTAGTAGTAGTAGTAGTAGTAGTAGTAGCAGTACATATCAAAAAGCTTTTGATAGTCTCTGGCATAAAGCTTTGAATTCCAAGCTACCCGCCTACAGCTTCTATTCTTTTCTTTGTATCTTCAACTCAAGTTTCCTTTCTGGCCGTTCTATTACTGCTGTGGTAGACGGTCACTGTTCTCCTAATTCTATTAACAGTGGTGTTCCTCAGGGTTCTGTCTTGTCACCCACTCTCTTCCTATTATTCATCCATCAATGATCTTCTAAACCAATTTCTTACCCTCTCCACTCCTACGCTGATGATACCAACCTGCTCTTTTCCACATCTTTTCGTCGACGTCCAACCCTTCAGAAGGTAAACAGTTCACGCAGGGAAGCCACAGAACGCCTGACTTCTGATCTCTCTAAAATGTATGAGCAAACTTAATATTGTTCAATGCCTCAAAAACTCAATTCCTCAATCTGTCAATTTCACACAAACTTCCAGACAACTATCCACTCTTCTTCAATGACACTCAGCTCTTCTCCACTGAACATCCTCGGTTTGTCCTTTACTTATAATCTAAACTGGAAACCTCACATCTCATCTCTAGCTAAAACAGCTTCAATGAAGTTACGTGTTCTGAGTCGTCTCCGCCAGTTTTTTTTTTTTTTTTTTTTTCATCCCACCCCTCCCAGCTACTAACTCTGTACAGTAGCTTTATCCGTCCATATGTATGTGACCTCTGGACGCCTGTGTGATATCCTGGCTTCGATAAGCTCCAGGTTTACAGTTTCTGTCTGTATACCTAGGAACTCTATGAAACTACAGGCAACACTCAAGGTACATGAAGTTGTGGTAATTATCCTAAAGGTCTCTAGGAATATTGGTTGTGCATGGAGCATAAATTAGAAGAAAAATATTGGTATTACCCAGTCCACCCCCTCTCACAGCGCTTGCTTCATTTGGCGCATGCGCAAAAGGACTTTATGACGATAACTTTCTGTTTCCTACCACCTTTTCAACCCATAAGCTACATTTAGCTAAAACACCATGTCCGGAAAATCTCTGGCAGACTTGAGAAAGATGCTTAGAGTTGAAATGAAGAATATAAAAGATGAGCTGATTGACACCATAATGTCGTGTTGATGTTGTGGCAATGGTACGTTTAGAGGAGAGACTATTATCGATTGCCACAGAATTGAGTGAACTGATATTAACCATTTCGTCGTCAGAGAAACATATTAACAAGAAATTGAAAGAGATGCAAGAACGAATTGGCAAACAAGCAGATATCCTGTAACAGCAGCTGTTTCTAGAAAAAAAAAAATGATAGGAAGGAGAGAGAGAGAGAGAAAGAGATGTAGTTGTATTGGGTGTGCCAGACGATCAAACTGCTCTGGAAAGTGCCACGAACAACGATGAACTAAATTAGAAAAAAGTCTGTGTCCATAATCTCTTGCTTGATTACGACGTGATCGGTTTGTATGAGATAAAGACTTCTCTACCCGTTTCAGTCCTTGATTACGTGTCCTACATTAGTCATGATGCTAACAAGCCTCACAGGGGAGGTACTTGTGTTTTAATGAAGCAACAGCTAAGTACCACCACCTGATTTTCCGTATTTTAGTCTTGCCTTGTTAGATAATATAATTAAGTAATAAAGAGAAAATTCAGTTTAGCCCTCATAGTAATGGTTGCATTGTGATGAGCGATATGAATGCTCGTTTTTGCAGCGCTGTATTGGAATTGCCTGGTAGCCTTGGTTGTGAACAACACTCATACACAGATCCTGACTGTGTTCATCTTAATGATAACGCTAATGATATGCTCGGTGTTTATATAGAAGAAAAATTACTAATTGTTAGTAATCTATGTACTAGTGAGAAGACGTACTCTATTAACCAAACATACTGTCAAGGCAGAGTGTGAGTATCCGAACTTGACTCGTGTAAAATTAACTTGACTCGTGTATAATGGTTCTTGATATTGTTAAACAATTATGTAACTTTAATGTTAATCAGAATCTAGCGTTACCCTCAGACTACGCACCTGTTTCTGTTGCAATTAATAATCCTGGTACTAACTTGGATACGCTGGTCACTCGTGCTTCATGTTTGCTATTAATTGGTGTGGTGAATTAAACCCTTCGCCAATTACACCAAATGTAGTTTCGTCTCTAACCTAATCTAATACATTATGTGGACCATTTCATGTTTATATATATATATATATATATATATATATATATATATATATATATATATATATATATATATATATATATATATATATATATATATATATATATATTGTGCTGTGTGTGAAAGAAAAAAAAATATGGTCAATAGAAATATGAGTATGCATATGGAGTATGCTCCACATGTATGGGGGGAGATTCCACTCATACCGCTCGTTTAGACAGAGTAGAATCAAAAGTTTTTCATCTTATCAAACTCCTCTCCCCTAAGTGACTGTCTTCAGCCTCTTTCTCATCACCGCAATGTGGTATCTTTTGCTATCCTCTAGCGCTATTTTCTTGCCAACTGCTCTTCTGATTTTGCTAACTGCATGCCTCCCCTCCTCCCACGGCCTCCCTGGACAAGACTCTTCTTTTTCTCACCCCTGTTCTGTTCACGTCTTTGATGCAAGATTGAACCAGTATTCTCAGTCATTCATCCCTTTCTCTGGTAAACTCTAGAGCTCCCTGCCTGCTTCTCTATTCCCACCTTCCTATAACTTGAACTCTTTCAAGAGGGAGGTTTCAAGACACTTATCCTGTATTTTTGTCTAATGCTTTCGACTCTCTACGAGGACCAGCACCTCAGTGAGCTTTTTTTTTTTTTTTTCCTTGGCCGGTGGCCCTCTTACATTAAAAAAATAGTAGTAGTAGTAGTAGTAGTAATAGTCATAGAAGTAGTAGTAATAGTCATACACTAGTAGTAGTAGTAGTAGTAGTTGTTGTAGTAGTAGTAGTAAAAGTAGTCACAGAAGTAGTAGAAGTAGTAGTCATATGAGTAGTAGTAGTAGTAGCAGTAGCAGTAGCAGTAGCAGTAATAGTAGTAGTAGTAGTAGTCATAGAAGTAATAGTAGTAATAGTCATAGAAGTAATAGGAGTAGTAGTACTGGTAGTAGTAGTAGTCATAGAAACATAGTAGTAGTGGCTTGGTAGGGGTAAGACGTGTGGGTGTGTGGCTCCGTGATTAAGGTGTATTTTTAAGGTTAAAACTTTGTGAACTTTTGTGACAAAAGACACAGAGATGAGTGAAGTGGAGAGGGTGGGCCCAGTGTAATATCAGTGTCAATACTCGTATAAATCACGTGAAAAATATTGATTTATCATATTCTGAAAACAGTGGTTGTTGTGAGCGTCACGGAGCGACCGTTGAAAGGGTCGAACTAGGTCGGAAGGGTTATCAGGTGATAAATCGCGTAGGGAAAACTCCAAGCAGCCCGCGCGGCTGTCCATCCACTCTCCGTCGAGGATACAGGTGCCACCTACTCCATATATTTCTATATAAATCTTACTATATATTATAGACTGATATCTCTGTTATAATACTAGGTATAAATCTTTCTGTTTAATTTTATTGGAGCCATGCACACCACGTGAGTACCCAAAATTACAGATCTTCATCAAATTTTCAGTAGTAATATACTATCACTCTTTAACTGTTGTAACGGTACTCCTAAGACTGCTGTTGCCACTACTACTGCCGCTAAACATTGTAGGGAATACTGAGTAAAGTGCCTGTAATACATATCTAAGTCCCATATCTACCATAAATGTTTCTCTCTCTCTCTCTCTCTCTCTCTCTCTCTCTCTCTCTCTCTCTCTCTCTCTCTCTCTCTCTCTCTCTCTCTCTCTCTCTCTCTCTCTCTCTCTCTCTCTCTCTCTCTCTCTCTCTCTCTCTCTCTCTCTCTCTCTCTCTCTCTCTCTCTCTCTCTGCTATCACTTTCCCCTCCCCTATTCCTCCTCCCTCTACCCTCCCTCCCTCCCTCTCTCTCTCTCTCTCTCTCTCTCTCTCTCTCTCTCTCTCTCTCTCTCTCTCTCTCTCTCTCTCTCTCTCTCTCTCTCTCTCTCTCTGTTGTCGCCTCCCCCTCCCCTACTCCCCCTCCCCTACTCCTCCCTCCTACCTCTCCCTCTACCATCCCTCCCTCCTTCCTTCCTTCCCTTCTCTCTCCCTATCTCTCTCGCCCCCCTCCCTCATACTTCTCTCTCTCTCTCTCTCTCTCTCTCTCTCTCTCTCTCTCTCTCTCTCTCTCTCTCTCTCTCTCTCTCTCTCTCTCTCTCTCTGTTGTCACTTTGTCACTTTCCCTTCCCCTATTTCCCCTCCCTCCTACCCCTCCCTCTCCCTCGGCTTCTCTTCTCTCTCCCTCTTCTCTCTCCCTCCTCCCTCCTACCTCTTCCCCTACCCTCCCTCCTTCCCTCCTTCACTTCTCTCTCTCTCTCTCTCTCTCTCTCTCTCTCTCTCTCTCTCTCTCTCTCTCTCTCTCTCTCTCTCTCTCTCTCTCTCTCTCTCTCTCTCTCTCTCTCTCTCTCTGTTGTCACTTTCCCTTCCCCTATTCCCCTTCCCTCCTACCCCTCCCTTTACCCTCCCTCTCCCCCTGCTTCCCTTCTCTCTCCCTCCCTCCCTCCTACCTCTTCCCCTCCCCTCCCTCCTTCACTCTCTCTCTCTCTCTCTCTCTCTCTCTCTCTCTCTCTCTCTCTCTCTCTCTCTCTCTCTCTCTCTCTCTCTCTCTCTCTCTCTCTCTCTCTCTCTAATAATGTCAAGTTATTAATACAATGTCTAACCCACCTGCACAAAGAAGATGTTGTCAGTGTACAAAAGAGGAACACAGATGTGTTAATTGTCAATGTGTGAGACAAAACAAAAAGTGTTTAAATTGTAGAAAGGGAGATGGATGCCAAAACCCCCTGGGACGTGACCACCAGGGCAGTGAGAGGGAGGAGGAGCCAGGGGACAGCCAGGAATCCCAGCAGGATGAGGAACAAGAGCGAACGATGGAGACAGAGATGGGAGGGGAGGCTGCCCTGCCATCAACACCGTCACAACACGCCCCATCGCTACCGCAACACAACGTGTACGCCGCGAGACATACAAACGGGAGGAGAAACTTAGTCTGGAAAGGACTAACAGAAGAAGAAACAACCATGTGGGTGAACAACACTTACATAGAATTAGTTGGGTGGTCTACATGTCATCTGCTCGATCCACCAAAGTGTGCAGCCACCAACAAAATTGTACAAGAGATGGTCATCCTCCTCAACAATTACTTACAAGAGTCACCCCTCGCACCGTATGCGATGAAATTATTCTTCACACTGCCAAAACTCTTCTTTGAAAAGACACATAGAAATGCGAAGGTGGCGGAAAACGTGAAAGCCGTCGCAAGAAGAGTGGGTCTATGGCAGAACAACCAACTGGATGAGCTCCTGGAGGAAGCCCGAGCCATCCAGAAGAGGCTGCCAAGACCATCAGGAAACCAACAAAGGCAGGAAGACAAAGCCCGTAATTTCGCTGGCAATATGCGGCAAGGACAGGTGTCCAGGGCTCTGCGGGCACTTAATGAACAGCAGTCAGGTGGTGTGTTGCCCCTCACCAGGGAAACCATCCACCTGCTGAAGGAAAAACATCCTCCCCCCAGTGACGAAGAGGGCCTCAGGATGCAGGGGCCTTTCCGCAAGCCCAATGATGTCATCTACGAGGTGATAACTGGAGAGATGATCTGGAAGAAGTCTCTCCAGACACACGGCAGTGCTGGTCCCTCAGGACTAGACGCTAGAGGGTGGCGTCGCCTGTTGAGCGGCGCACTTTGTGGCAGCGCCGCTAACGACCTATGCGGCGCCCTGGCAGCACTGGCGAGGAAGCTTGCCACCACAAATTGTCACCACGTCGAGGCTCTCACCGCATGCCGATTAATCCCGCTGGACTAAAAGCTGGGATGCAGACCAATTGGCATCGGCGAGGTGATAAGACGCATCGTGGGTAAATGCGTCATGACGGTGGTCAAGGACGACGTAAGGAGGGCAGCGGGGAACCTGCAAGTATGTGCAGGACAGCAGGCAGGAGGGGAAGCCGCCATCCACGCTATGAGGGAAATGTTCAGTGAAGACAATTGTGAAGCGGTGTTATTAGTGGACGCCAAAAACGCTTTCAACACTATTAACAGAAAAACAATGCTTCACAACATTCGAGTAAAATGTCCCTCTCTGGCACAATATGTAGAAAACACATATAGTGACCCCTCGGATTTGTACATATGTAGTAATAGTGGTAATAGTGTTAAGGTGTTAAAGTCCATGCAAGGGACAACACAAGGTGACCCAGTGGCCATAGCGATGTACGCCCTCGGACTTTCAGTGCTGCAACAAGTTATCTCATATGAGAAAACGAGTGTGAAGCAAGTGGCGTACGCGGATGACCTGTCAGGGGCCGGCAAAATAACAGACTTGAAAAAATGGTGGGGCTTAGTGTACGACAATGGTCCCATCATAGGGTACACACCCAATGCCGCTAAGTCCGTCCTTATTGTAAAGCCTGAACACTATGACAGTGCAGTGGATAGCTTCAGTGGCAGTGGAGTTATAATAACAAAGGATGGACAACGGCATCTGGGTGCTGTCATCGGAACAGAGGAGTTCAAGAAGGAGTACAAGGTGAAGGAGTGGATACATGAGGTGGAAGTCCTGTCTGACATGGCCAGGACTGAGCCTCATGCAGCCTACTCCGCCTACACCCACGGCTTGCAGCATCGATGGAGATTCGCCATGCGCACCATCCCAGGCATCAGCCCTCTCCTTGCACCACTGGAGGTCTCGATAAGGAACACCTTCCTCCCAGCGTTACTGAGATCCCACACCATCGGAGATGGGAAAAGGGCGCTGCTCGAACTTCCACCAAGACTGGGCGGGATGGGAATCACCTCCCCTGAGAAGTTGGCGACTGTGGAGAACCTCAACTCCCTCAAGCTCACCAGGTCCCTCACAGAGAAGATCATTGCTCAGGACGCACATGGTGAAATAGCCCAAAGTGCAGTCACTGAGCAAGGACGAATTATATCTAGAGATAGGCAACAACATCAACGAAACTGTCTCGAAGACCTGATAAACATCCTGCCTGCAACCACAGTGAGAAAAATCCTCACTGCACAGGAAACGGGAGCCTCTAACTGGCTAACGTCACTGCCCATCAGAGCGAAGGGCTTCAGCCTCAACAAACAAGAATTTGTCGACGCCATTGCTCTGAGGTACGGCTGGCCGATGGAAGGACTCCCCAGTACCTGTGTGTGTGGCTCCCCCAATGACGTCAACCACACCATGACGTGCAAAAAGGGGGATTCGTATGTATCAGGCACGATGAGGTGAGAGATCTGACCGCCAGCATGCTCAGGGAGGTGTGCCACGATGTCTCCACTGAACCGACCCTCCTGCCGCTAGACGGCGAGTACCTGCGCTACAGAACAGCCAACACCACCAACGAGGCTCGAGTCGACGTCAGTGCACGAGGGTTCTGGACAAGGGGACAGAAAGCATTCGTGGACATACGGATCTTTGACCCGATGGCCGCCTGTCACCACGAACTCTCCCTGGAGGCCGCCCACCGCAAGAATGAGCAGGAGAAGATCCGAGCGTATGGGGAGAGAATCCAACACGTTGACCAGGGCAGCTTCACACCTCTGGTCTTCACCACATCTGGCGGGATGGGCTCCAAGGCTCAGTGCTTCTACTCAAGACTAGCCGACCTAATGGCAGAAAAGAAGCACCAGCCAAGGAGCCATGTCGTCGCATGGATGAGGTGCCGTCTCTCATTCTCCCTCCTCAGATCTGCCCTCCTGTGTCTCAGGGGGACAAGGCATTCCACTCCCATACCTGCAGACTTAGGAGGCCTCGACTGCGAGGCTACAGTGGTGGAGAGTGGCATAAGAGTAGATAGAGTAGAGGTAGAGTGAATTTATAGTTAACAACTAATGTTTATATTATAGAGTATTAGATATGGTTGGATGCCACAGTCATTAGCGAGAGCTGGGGCTAATGACCTCCAAGTAATGGAGCCCCTAATTGACACATCAATAAACATGGGGTGGAGGTATTATTTTAATGTAGTAGTCATAGAAACAGTAGTAGTAGTCATAGAAGTAGTAGTAGTAGTAATAGTAGTAGTAGTAGTAGTAGTAGTTATTGTTGTTGTTGTTGTTGTTGTTGTTGTTGTTGTTGTTGTTGTTGTTGTTGTTGTATAAGTAGTAGAAGTAAAGTCAAGTTAAACAGCTTTATTTCGAATAACTGATTATATTGGATTTTTATAGCATTACAACTAAAATGTATGTATAAAATATCAAAATTTTAAGCTATCTTGATGTTCAAAGCAAAAGAGAGAAAAAAATAACTAATTATATTAATACCATAAAATATATATATATATATATATATATATATATATATATATATATATATATATATATATATATATATATATATATATATATATATATATATATATATATATATATTTATAAATCAGTTGATAATATTCGCATATTATATATATATATATATATATATATATATATATATATATATATATATATATATATATATATATATATATATATATATATATATATATATATATATATATATATATATATATATATATATATATATATATATATATATATATATATATATATATATATATATATATATATATATATATATATATATATATATATATATATATATATATATATATATATATATATATATATATATATATATATATATATATATATATATATATATATATATATATATATATATATATATATATGCATATGAAAGAAAGTATTTACATAGATATCAAAATCGTTAAAAACTTTGCCCACTTTGAGATTCGTAAAATTGGACCCATGAAATTTTGCCTTGACAAGGTCAATATCACTATCATGGAGACAAATGTTATAAATTGATTTAAAGTGATTATTCACAGCTCTGAAAAAAAAAATGATTTTAAATAGTGACATACTTTTGAAATAGAAGACTGTGGATTTAAAATTATAATATAAAATCTAGCAGGTCTAAGAGAAAAAATGGTGCTTTAATAAAAACTGGTTAAGACCATTTGCAATTAAATGACTACTGGTACAAACAGAAGCACCAGTCATTTTCTTTAAAGTACTGTTGTAGGCTACTTCAAATGTTTTAAAAAATTGTTTATTGCACACTGAGGACCAATTCCACATCTGTCAGCCATACACAGGGAGACAATATGAATTAAAAAGATATTAAAAGGTGTTAGTGGATACATTCTTAAAATCCCTGAAAATATAATTAAACTGGGGGTAAAATTTATTCAAATGGACCTCCGTATCTAAGACATCAAGCAAATTTCTATGTAGAACATGCCCAAAATACCTATAATCATTTACAGCTTCAAATTCGTGATCACAAAATTTAATTTTATTTTCAGGATGAGCACGATTGGCATTTTGAAACGTAACACATTTTGATTTAGTCATTAATTTGCAGTTTTAATTTATCTACATTACTTATTAATGTTTAATATAGATATTCTAAATGTTGCACGTTATTTAATAGGATGACAATATCATCTGCATAGGCCAAAATGTTCATTCTCACAAAACCTAGACAGGATCCAATCGCAGAATTAAACAAATCATTTATTAACTCATCTATATAGAGTTTAAATAAAGGAGGGGACAGAATACCACCTTCTCGGATCCCTTTATCAAGTTTTACATTAATCTCCAGAGCCACCACCCCAAGTATTTCTTGCCGTCTGATTTCTTAGGTAACTCATTAAAAGAAACATTATGTCAGATGGTATCCCCATCAATAAAAGTAGTTTCCCCGAAAGGAAGTGGGTGAACTTGTCAAATGCCTTTGATAAATTAACAAAAGGCCATATACCTTATTCTTATTCCCTATGTTAT
>NC_087194.1:10339749-10494749 GCF_035594125.1 Scylla paramamosain
TGCACCTTGCCTAGTCAAATTCTTCCAACTCTATCTCCCAACATCTACCTTTCCTTTCTGTTGGAAGTTTGCCTACATCAGCCTGTTCCTAAAAAGGGTGACTGCCCTAATCGCTCTAACTACCGTCCTGTACCTTTAATTTCCTGTCTCTCTAAAGTTTTTAGATTTATCCTCAACAGGGAGAATCTTAAACATCTGACACTTCACAACATTATATCTGATCATCAGTATGGGTTCCGTCAAGGCAACTCTACTGGTGATCTGGCTTTCCTTACTAAGTCTTGGTCATCCTCTTTTAGGGATTTTAGTGAAACTTTTATTGTTGCCTTAGACATATTAAAAGCTTTTGTTAGAGTATGGCATTAAATTTGATTTCCTGCGGCTTCTATCCTTTTCTCTTTAATTTCATGTCTGACTCTTCTGTTGCTGATGTGGTGCACGACCACTGTTCTTCTTCCAAATCTATTAGCAGTGATGTTCCTCAGGGTTCTGTCCCATCTCCCACTCTCTTTTATTCATCAATGATCTTTTAAACCAAACTTCTTGTCCTATCCACTTTTACGCTGATGATACCACCTGGCACTTTTCCACGTTTTTTTTTCGTAGAACTCCAACCCTTCAGGAAGTAAACAGTTCAAAAACGATGCCACAGAACGGCTGACTTCTTATTTCTCTAAAATTTCTGATGGGGCAGAGCAAACTTAGTATTGTTCAATGCCTCAAAACTCAATTCCTTCATCTATCAATCTCCCTTTCTTCAATAATACTCAACTCTCCCCCCTCTTCTACACTGAACATCTAATTGAAGTTAGGTGTTTTGAGTCGTTTTCGCCAGTTTTTCTTACCTTCACAGGTACAGGGGCCTTATCCGTCCATGGGGGGAACATGCTTCACATGTATGGGTGGGTTCAGTCATACCGCTCTTTAAGACAAGGTGGAATCAAAAGTTTTTCGTCTTTCCAATTCCTGTTCTGTAACTGACTGTCTTTAGCCTCTTTCTCATCATCGCAATGTCACATCTCTTGCTTACTATCTTGTACCGCTATTTTCATGCCAACTGCTCTTCTGATCTTGCTAACTGCATGCCTCTCCTCCTCCCGCAGCATCGCTGCACAAGACTTTCCTCTTTCTCTCATCCCTGTTCTGTAACTCATGGTAATGGAGTAATTTGTGAACGTGGCCGAAAAGAGTTAGTGCCGTTCCTCAGGGCTAAAAGGTTTAAAAACCTAAAGGAGGCAGCTATGCGGGCAGAGGACCACATGTTGGCGCATCGGCCCGTGCTGGTGATGTATGGCATAGAGTATGGTGGCGCAGCTGACGCCAGATTGTCTGTAGGTCCACGTTTTAGTAGTGGCTTTGGAAATAAGTCTGGACGAGTAAGCCATGTAGGAAATAAGTCTCCACCCAGCCCTCGACAGAGACAGAATGGGAACATGCAACACAAGACTCCCAGGTATAGCAACCAGCCCATATGCCATTATTGTAGAAATAATGGGCACTTTGAATTTAACTGTTCAAAATTAGGCACTGCTTCCAAGTCTCCCCAGAAGCCGGTAGCTTTGAGTGTGTCTCATGATGAGATCCGGCCTGTATTTTGGTGGTGAGGGTGGAAAGGCCGGAGTGGCCGCCCCCTCGTCTGTTGATACCTCACCGTTCCCTGTGAAATCTGAATTAGACTGGTGCCGCCCTTTCTTGTGTCGGGGCACTGTGGGGGGGTTTGAATACCCTGTAACTGTTTTGAGAGACAGCCACACAACAGTCGCTGTGCAGGAATGTGACTGGGAGGCGAGTTGCCTCGGATCAGCCTGTATTATGCAGGGGAACTGGTTCTGCAGAAAGCTTCACTACGGCAGGGATTAGGCTGTTATGCCCGCTAGTGACCGCGGAGACGCGGGTGACACTAGCGGAGGACCTGCCAGTGTCTGAGGTTGATTTCCTCCTGGGGAATGATCTGGCAGGTGGGAGAATTTCCTCCTGGGGAATGATCTGGCAGGTGGGAGAATTTGGGTGCAGTCCCCATCCGCGAACGCCAACCCGGATGTGGAGGCTGCAGAGAGTGCTCCTTCTGTTTATGTTACTCGCTCTGAGGCGAGGTGAGTACCCTGGCGTCGGTTGCTCGAGGGATCTGTGACTCCTTAGGTCGACTTCAATAAGGCAGGGCCACCACTAGAGGAGTGCAGTGTTAGTGTTGATGCCGCAGTAGGGACAGAGTGCACAAAGGCCTGTTCTGCTGCTGACAAGGGCCTGGGCGAGTCAGAGTCGGACTCGTCTTTGAGTTAGTGTGATACGGCTGACATTGCAGAGCCACCGCAAGAGGCACATGACTGTGTTGAGAGTGTTGCTAAGGATGAGGCCGGAGTGTTGGGTCTGGGTTGTTTGTTTGCTGCCTTGCCTTACCCTGCGGAACCTCACCGAGACTGAGTCATCACCTGGAGTTGAGGCTGTGGATGCCGGTACTCAGTCCGCGCCCCAGTCTGTTGTTTCTGGTGTGTTAGGGAGTCACTGTAGAGGGCGAGGAGACTCCTCCCCTGCAGAATGTGGCGGAGGCGGGAAGCATGCTACATCCCTGCCTGGACTAGATATAGTGGGTGTTTGTTCGCAGAGTGAACCACCCGTGCTGGCAACCGCTGCTACAGCTGTCAGTGTACCTGAGGAGGGTTTTATCCCTAATGTACCCTCCCCCCAGTGCGAACCACCTTGCTGTGGTGGTGGGGCTTACGCATCTCTATGAGCTGGCAACCGAGGCTAGAGAGGGCTTTGGCTCCTGCTCCACCTTTTTCAGGAGAGGGCTACCCATGCTAGCAAGGTCGCCAGTGAGGGACCAAACTAAATGCTTCCCAGAGTTAGGATGCCAGTACGGGTCAATGGTGCCGCTCACCAGAAGGGCCACCTTTTGAAGTCGTCATGTGTTGGATGGTTGTTTTACTGGGCTGAGATGCGTTATGAGGGGAGGTCTTAGCTCCATCATGGACAAACTTTCGAATCATGAGGGGCAATTTCTTTTTTTTTTTTTTCTTCAATGAGTGGCACACATGGGGATGAGATACCCGTCCATGGCGGCCAATGTTCGCTCCCCTTCATTGCCCCAGTAGGCGGTCTCCCTGGAGCCAATTTATTTTTATAGTATGCATATGAGTAAATATAAAAACTTCTCTGGTCCTCGAGGAGCGATCAACCAGGCCCTGAAGAGGTCACCCTTTGGTCGTGATGGTGTTGTGCGTACTCCCTCTGCTGTCGTTCCCCAAGGTGAAAATTGGGTCAGTTGTTGAGTCCTGTCTTGACACTCCATCCACCTACACCTTACTGGTTTGTAGCATATTATAGAGAAGGTCGAGGAAACTTCATTCACGTTGCCAAATACCTAAAAAGGGAGAATGGAGTACTCCCTACAAATAACATAAAAAAATATGGCAAAGATGGCAAAGATGTCTTGATTAATTTACGCAGGCGATGATCCTCTTCCACCACCTTCTGATGGAGTCTGAATCTAGCAAGCCACACCGAGCATGCAGTTATTATAAATGACGTATTTACAACCAGGACCTGTACGAACTCTCAAATGACATCCTTTAGTTATGTCCATATAATGTTCAATGAGTGGCCAAGATTAAAGGCAATGGTAATATATGATAATACTCACATTTTATGGCTCTTTTCTCCCTGACCATGTTAAGATCAGTCCTCTCTCCCAGTAAAGGCTTTCATCGATCGAATGGGAATCAGATCCTTACTGCTTCTTCTGCAGGGAAGTTCATCCACTACACTCTCGACAGAGTAAGAGGTACCGCTTTGAGAGGGATATCCTTCAGCTGTTATATTCTCAGTTTATTGGTCTTGGTAGGCAGGAACTCCTACGCCTCCTCTCTCTCTCTCTCTCTCTCTCTCTCTCTCTCTCTCTCTCTCTCTCTCTCTCTCTCTCTCTCTCTCTCTCTCTCTCTCTCTTTATATATACGAGTATATATATATATATATATATATATATATATATATATATATATATATATATATATATATATATATATATATATATATATATATATATATATATAAAATTTTAATTATCTTGTGTCTGGCAGCGTGAAAGGAAGGGTTGAGTGTCACTCCGTCACTGTGTTATCTGCGAGCAGTGCCGCTGCGCCGCCTGCCCTGGTATTCTTCATCCAAATGAAACTATGAAGTGTTACCGTGAGTTTACTGTTCAGTTTCACTATATTATTTTTATAGCAGCATGAAAGAATCCACGGCTTGGGAATGCATAATACGAATACAATCCTGTTAATACGTTGTTGATTGGCTTCTCGTGTGTTTGTGTGTTTGTAAGACCTATACACCAACTACGGGTATAATAAGAATTGTGTTTCCTGACCATCAGTATGATTTCACAAATAGGTGATGATTGTTACAAGGGTGACATATTTTTAAAGCTGGTAAGCCACTACTTGCTGTAAGTTTCAGTATTATGTTTGTAGCTCAAATTGCACTCTAACACATCCGCTGTGGTGCTACGCAAGGCAGCTATATATCAGTTTGTGTTCCTGTGTAGGGTGCCGAATGGTCGTGTAGCACCGTCGTTCCTTTGGTCTGTATCGGCTGTATTCAGACTGCTGGCCACTGTCTGGAGACCCACATTAGAGTGTTGTGTCAGGGATATTTATACGGAGAGTTGTGCGGTGAAAGATACTTGAAGTCGTCATTCTAATTATAGTACAAGTGGAAAGAAACATGGCAACGCGACTAGAACCGAGAAGTGCTACCCTCTTGTTCTTCGAAATCTTCCAGATAAGCCTTTTATCTTTTATGTTGTTGGTATGCAATTGTCGTGATCGAGATATTGCATAAATTTGGTATTTAGAGACTACTGGAATCTCAAAAAAAAAAAAAAGTTTTCAATTTTAAATTAATACTGTTTACATTTCTTACAAGTCACCAAGGAAATTCTTACTCGCATTCATCTTATGTTCGTTTAAAGATATTTGGTGTCAGTTTATATATCTTCAACATGTTCAGTAATTAACGCAATCAATGTGCAAGAACACAGACAAAATCAAATTCATAAACACAGTTAATATTCAATCGGTGCAATTAATTTTCAGTTAGCAAAACACATAACATCACATTAATTCCATAAGTATTCCGAAATTACTTTAATCTTCTTAGTCGTAAACCATACAAAACCATCAAGCGTAAAATATGTAAACATCCTATTCCTCCTTTTCTTCCTAAGATACTTGATTCTACGGTGCATTTCACTTTCAAGGTCCACTTGTTATTCCATCAATCTCGGCCCCTCTCTTATCAGGCCCTCAGGAACCTCTGCCTCTCTGTCTGCTAGTACTTAATTTTCTTTGTTATTCTATTCATAAACAATTGTTTGGGACTGCCTATTTCCCTCAGAAAAACCATTATGTACATTGTACAATGTACATAATTAACTACCATTCACGTTTCCAATGTATGCATATGTCCGCCCACAGGGTGGTGCTTAATAAAGAACGCCAGCCACGGTACAGAGACAGATTTGGAGGCGGAGCTCAAGTGGGCGTTGGTATTTGTCTGTAGCAGTGGTTCCCGACGTTTTTTTTTTTTTTTTTATTACATTACAGGTTTGCTGACTTCCTCAAGTTTGTGTTACCTACATCATCAACTCTAAGTACAGTAATATAGATCTATGATAAAACAACATAAATAGCATACTAGCTCATTTTGACAATGCATCATATCATATAAGCAAGATAACAGACAGTAGAGACTGATGTAAAGACAGTGGTAACCGTTGAAAGCGTTCACTCGAGTGACCACTACTTGCGTCAGCCATCTCAGGCAAAGTTTTTTTTTTTTTTAGATACTCCCAATTTTTTATAATATACAGTTGGGTTATTCTTGAAAATATTGCTGCGCCGCTCCCTCAGGACGCCCGACAGCCAGAAACAACTGTGTTTGTAGCTCAGACGTGGCTGTCGAGTGGGGTGGTGGACGCCGTGAAAGAGTCGGGTCCAGGACAGGTAGACCATTTAACCTTACCATGCCTCTCATTTATTTATTTATTTATTTTTATTTCTATTTATTTTTTTTTTTTTTTGCGCGTAACTTTTTTTTTTCGTTCACCCCATTTCGTTTTCTATACTTACATTTTTAGTGATTTTTTTTTTCTTAATATTTATATCATACCATACTTTTGTTTTTAATATCAGTATTTTAACCTGTTGTTTTCAAAGTTTTGCAGCGGCGCCATATGACAGCAATGTTACAGCGCAATAAAAAAAAAAATAGATAAGTAATTAATCAATGAACCCTTTCAGCCTTAATGGTTCACTGATTCGTTGATTTTCATCCCATAATTCTCAAAAATTCCTCTAAGAGTTTCAATTTTCTTAACCTATTCGCTCTAGAGGTAGCTAACAAGATACTATCATTCAGTAACACCAATAAGTGCACCCATGACAGAAAATCTTCGGGTCTACAATTTTCTTTGATTAATTTAATGAGGTCATTTACATACAAGATAAAAAGTAGGTAAGAGGAAGGCGACCCTTAACGCACACCAATAGTAGCTATTATAGTATGTCATACTTCCAGAACCTACTTTCCACCGCCCCAGAGAGAAGCTTCCCTTTGCCATCCTGACTAAGTACCTTACTCAGCCGGCGAGATTTATCTGATCCTACGATGCTTGTAGGCGGAGAAACCTGAGATTGTGTAACTGATGTGGGGATAGCTACCCGTACACGAGCCTCCGAAACTCGAAGAGACCGGAGGAGAAGGATTCCTCGACAAAGACGTATCGGTATCGCTCTTGGAGGAGGACTTATTTGGATGACGGGCAGAGAAACACTCTATATCCATATCAGAATTGGGTGAATCATTTTGATTGATAACATCTGGATCAGGGACATCTGACGCTCCCACTGAGATTTTTATAGGGTGGATGCACGTTGAGTCTAAGAAACTCAACAGACCCCGGGAACGTTTCTGATAGGATTGAGGAGGAAGCGTGGGAGAATTGTTAGTATGTGGCTGTGGCGGCGCTTCCCTGAAAACCCCGTGAAAATAGTAAAATTAAAGATTCTGCAGTGGAATTGTCGCGGTTTGCGTGCCCCCTGGGAGGAGCTCCGAGCGTTGATCTCTTGGTTTTCTCCTGTTTGCATTTGCTTACAAGAGAGAATACTCTGAGACTCCACTCACTTTGGTCCTGCTGGATATTGTGCACTGCATTTGCTTACAAGAGAGAATACTCTGAGACTCCACTCACTTTGGTCCTGCTGGATATCGTGCACTGCCATCTTCACTCGCCACTGCAGGTTGTTGCTCATAAGGTTTTTATAACTGTTTTTTTTCTTTTTTTATTATTATGCAGTCTGTATCTGCCTCCCAGTGTTCCTGTTGAAAGGGCTTAATAAGCTTTTGAATGCTCTTCCCCCTCCTCTTCTTTTATTGGATGACTTCAGTGGTCGCCATCCTTTGTGGGATGACGCTGCCAACCCTTGTGGTCCTTTACTTGCTACCATTAGTTGTTTGTTCGAATGGTACAGCGTTCCAAAGGATTTTGAGTCATTATGGAGTTCACGACTTTCGTCATGTGATGTCTCTAACCTAACTTCAGATGTCTTCTCGTTTATTTCCCATTACACTTCAGAATATTTCCTTCACGATGCTAACTTACGTTATTAATACACTCCAGTCACTCTGGCTTTGCTTTGGTTTGCAGATTAATGCTTCGGTTTACAGAATAATCTCTTTCGGAGTCTTGTACTTTTTTTTTTTTTTTTTTTTAGGAGGGCACAGGCCAAGGGCAACAAAACTGTTATATATATATATATATATATATATATATATATATATATATATATATATATATATATATATATATATATATATATATATATATATATATATATATATATATATATATATATATATATATATATATATATATATATATATATATATATATATATATATATATATATATATATATATATAAAAGACCCACTGAGATGCCGGTCCCCGAACAGAGTCAAAAAGCGGTAGTCAAAAATTACAGGTTATCTTGAAACCTCCCCCTTGAAAGAGTTCATGTCACAGGAAAATGGAAATACAGAAGCACCTAGGGAGTTCCAGAGTTTACCAGAGAAGGGGAGGAATGACTGAGAATATTGGCTAATTCTTGCATTAGAGAGGTGGACAGAATGAGGGTGAGAGAAAGAAGAAAGTTTTGTGCAGCGAGGCTGCGGAAGGAGGGGAGGCATGCAGTTTATGAGATCAGAAGAGCAGTTGACATGAAAATAGTAGTAGAACATAGCAAAAGATGCAACATCGCGGCGATGAGAAAGAGGATAAAGACAGACAGTTAGAGAAGAGGAGTTGATAAGACGAAAAGCTTTTGATTCTAAAATAGCGGTATGAAAGGAACTCACCCATATATGTGAAGCATACTCCATACATGGACGGATAAGGTCCCTGTAAAGAGTTAGCAGCTGGGCGCGGGGGTGGAGGGGAAAGGGGCTGAGGAATTAGAACGGTCACCCTTTTTCATGAACAGGCTGAATGTAAGCAAACTTCCAACAAGAAGGAAAGGTAGATATTGATAAACAGAGTTGAAAGAATGTGATTCTGCGAGGTGCAAGCACGGAGGCACAGTTTCGGAGAACAATAGGAGGGACCCTATCAGTTCCATAAACCTTCCGAAGGTTTAGGTCAGCGAGTGCATGGAAAACCACTGCGAAAGATCTTAGTGGATAGTATGAAGTAGTCAGAGGATGGAGGAGAGAGAAGAACGCTCGTCTATCATTATATTAGGCTTCGCGCTGACAGAGTTGTTCAGCGGCAGGTTCAGTCTTCCCCTACAGACACAATAACATGGGTACACTTTTTTTTTTTTTTTTCTGCCTCGAGGAATCGGCAGGTATGTGACTCCGCGATGTTAGTGCTAGTTGATGTTGTTGATGATGATGTTGACGCTGTTATTATTATTATTATTATTATTATTATTATTATTATTATTATTATTATTAATATTATATTATTGCATTAGATTTTCCTCCTCTTTCTCCTCCTGTCTACTTGGCCTACGCGTGCTAAGGTCAGGTGAATGTGGAAGTAGGTTTATTTTAATATTCATATCTGGAAAATGTAGTGAGGGATAATTTATATGAACAGAAAAGATTGTACACATCTTCTTTATTATCTATGTAGTATCACCATTACTTTATTTTTTAACCTTTTTTTTTTTTCTTTTCTTCTTCTTCTTTAAGAATAATAAATTTCTGCCGCCCGCAGTGCCGATGGCAGTGGGTGCCGTTGTCGTAGGACTCTAGGTGACCAGCTAGAGACCAAGTGCGCGGGCACTGCCTAGACGTATGGCAACGCACAGATCTCCTTCGACCCCCTTTTAGGGCTGATTTCACAGTCGCTTGGTAACGTTCGCAAGAAAGAGCTTTACCAACCTGGTAACAGGCATTACCAACACCTCGATCCGATTTCACAGTCGTTGTTTTCGTGATTACGGTGATCCCCAATCTGGTAACGATCATAACAAAACGAATACCTCTGTATCATAATGTTGGTATGCTGGAGCTCCTTTATTAGTCGAAATGAGTCAATTCATAACAAAAGAACTGACCACGCAAGCACTAAGAGAGAGAGAGAGAGAGAGAGAGAGAGAGAGAGAGAGAGAGAGAGATGGAAAATTGAAATACATCACTGGTGCCTTCAACACGCCTTATCCATCAGCTGCAAACATGGTTACATTTTTATTTAAATTCTCTCCTTTGAATATCTGTCTAACATTGGCCAAACTCTGCGTATGACAACCAGGCACATAATAAAATCATCTCAATGCTGTACACATACATTGTTAGATTGAAATATTTCGGATTTTATATAAATAGCCGTAGCCTACTAATTTTAAGACTGATTATTTATTTCTCATTAGATATATGATTTTTTTTAATCATGATCTACCTATTGAAAGGATTAACAACTAAATTAATTAACTTAATTAATCTAAACCTAGCCTAACGGAAGCAAGCCTAGCCCTCTGATGGAAATGGTAATGTAATTTCAATATTATCTAATATTTTTCTTAGGTGAAAAAGTACATACACTCTATAGGTATGTGAGGCTTGTTACAGTTTTTAACTAAGGGACACAGTAGATGAAATGAGAGTGACAGGTAGTGAAGCTTTCATCAGCTGGTGAAGTGAATTCACACCGCCATCCAAATTCTTCTTAAATATTATCATATTACTATTATAACCTACAAAATGTTGTTGTATTGTTAAATCATTTTAATATACAATTTTGGAAATAAAACAAGTACAAGAGGATAAGAAGTGATATTTGCAAGAAATAAATGAACTGGTAAGCTCCACGGGGGGGCGGGGGCAGCAGCTCCAAAGCCAGCGTTACCAAAGGTTCCAATTTCTGGTAAGGATCAAAACAAACAACGCCTCGAAAAACGCGGACATCATTATTATTATTATTATTATTATTAAACATAACGGAGAAGGCAGAGTGGGACGAGCGCAAGCGCTATAAGTTGCCAGATGACAACCCCCACCCACCTTGACCGTAGAAAGAAGAAAGGAAAAGCAATTAGCACAATAGTAGGATGAAATCAGAGCAGGAGGAGAAAATAGGTTAAACAATTATAAAGAACGCCTCAACGAACTGAGAATTATTAAAACTCACAAAAAAATTCAACAAAAAAAAATCAACAATTCTGACTTATTTAATATATGTCAGACAACACGAGTAAATGTAGTATAACTACTTAAAACTTGATGGTATAAAATCACAGGTATAGTTACATAATTT
The DNA here is from genome assembly GCF_035594125.1 of Scylla paramamosain. Lineage (NCBI taxonomy): Eukaryota > Metazoa > Arthropoda > Malacostraca > Decapoda > Portunidae > Scylla > Scylla paramamosain. The sequence continues at coordinate 10,350,565 of NC_087194.1, forward strand.
ATCACCGGTATAGCTGCAAAAGCAACCAGAGTTTAATTGACTAGACTCTTCAAGATTTTGTTCGAAGCAGACTTGAATTTTTGCACATCACTCGCAGTGCATGTGCCCTCGTCAAGCATGTTCCAAAGTCTTACAGCACAAGGAACAAAGCTTCTCTGAAACTGACTGGTGTGACACCTAACCTGCTGTAAGCAGCGCGCATGTGAATTTGACGCAAGTCGAGTGTTTCTGGTGGGCACAAATGCATTTGGGATGGAGGCATTCAGCGGGTGAAGCTGGTTGGCATGGATCTTATATAGCATGCAGACACTGCTGACATTGCGTCGGTGACCAAGATCCCAAGCTGCTTCGCCACCACAGAGGAACCTAGCGGAGGAGACAACTCTGTCAATGAGACGGAGGTGGGACACAGCTGCGGAAGACCACACAGGAGCACAATACTCCAGCAGTGGAAGAATAAAACACCGGAAGCAGCTGGCAGAGATAGACTGGTCACCAAAAATCCGGTAAGCCTTCCTCACAACGCCAAGCTTTTGCGAGGCAGAACTGACAAGACGCCTGATGTGCCGTTCAAAAGACAGTTTTGAGTCGAATCTGACACCCAAAATATCAAGCTCATCACATACTGTCAGAGGCGCGCCATCAACAAGCAGAGGGCCGTGAAGGGGATTTAGCGTGCAAGAGCGTGAAATACACAAGCATTTTGATTTTGATGCATTCAGTTTCATGTTCCAGGTGCGACACCAGTCAGATATACGTCTGAGATCCTCATTCAGGGATGCACTAACATCAAGACGTGAATTCGGTGACTCAACAGTAGCAACAAGTGTCACATCATCTGCATATCCGTAAATAGGATTGCTAGTGATTTGTAGTAGATCGGAAGTGTAGACATTGAACAGCAGAGGTCCCAGTACGCTACCCTGGGGAACACCTGAGTGGACGCTGTACCAGTCACTGTAGCAACTATCAACGCACACACGGTGGGTGCGGTGGGTCAAAAATTGAGTCAAGATGGACAGTACCGGGCCACCGACACCAAAAGATTGCAGCTTCACCACTCATTGGTAACGATCACAACAGGAAGCGACTGTGAAATAGGCCCTTAAGGACACTTTATCCTCGGAAGAATGTTTAGGCGTTGGTTGAGATCCATTAGCTACTATGCCACATCACGCATTTTTTTTTTTAATGTATCAGTTCTTTTTACTTTTTTTATTGGAATCCAAGTAATAGATAGGTACGGATTATTTAGCTTATCAAGCCATTCACTACTACGGGCCTATTTCAGTCACTTTCTTTCGTTGTGATCGTTACCAATGAGTCATCTCCACCAACGACGAATCCGCTTTCACAGACATTTTTTTGCGGCATTGTTTGTTTTGATCCTTACCAGAAATTGGAACCTTTGGTAACCCTGGCCTGGTAGCTGCTGGGCCTCCCCAATGGAGCTTACCGATACATTTTTTTTTTTTTTTTTTTTTACAAATAGCACATATTCTTTTTCTCTTGTGGTCATATAATTTCCTGAATTATATATTAAAACTATTTAAGAGTACAACAACGCTGTATATATATATATATATATATATATATATATATATATATATATATATATATATATATATATATATATATATATATATATATATATATATATATATATAAAGAAAGATTATCTAAAATGTCTTACCAAGGAAGAGTAAGTAAAGTATCTTACCAACTTCATCTTCTTGCAGCAGAATGGGCGAGACAACAGAAGTTTGTGGTGTGGGGCTAGGTGGCAGGTCGGAGCTCATTGTGGTACTGCATTTAATTGCAGTTTAACTCAAAGGCAATCATGCTCCTGACCATCTCTGTCAGAGTGTCATATTTTGGAGTTGTAAGGGATGGACCTCCCCCCTTGCGCGCACTTTCTTTTTTAAATTGGTTGTCATCTGCCTTGACCCTGAAACATATTTATATAACTTATGTAGTATAATCTCACCATGTTAATGTAATGGTATATATGTAATGGGAGAAGGACAAAGTGAGATGACATAATGGTCTGTGCAGTTTGTGAAAAGGAACGAATTATATAAAAAAGTGAAAGACAAAATGATTTGATATTTGAAATTACAGTGAGAGGGGAATGACCAGAATATATGAAAAGGCAGGGAATAAAGAAGAATTCACTCATGGTCATTCCCTTTTAGAGAAAGTTATTACGGAGTCACTAGATCCATATTAATAGTTAGATCAAGTAATTACAATGTTCATTTAATACTTGCTTGTGCTTTGTGTACTCTCAGGCGCTCCTCAGCTGAGTGCTGTTCTTGGGAACTGCAAGTGGTATGCAGTGTTGAAGGCATCAGTGACACCTTTCCACGCATTTTTTTTTTTTTTTTTTTTGTGCTGGCGTGGTCGGTCCTTTTATCTAATGGTGCTTCATTTTTTTTAGGTTCACTAGTTATTTTTTTGTTCATAAGTGAGCGGTGTTCCCTTTTCCCTTGGAGCGTTCATCCTGAATGTCGCCTGTCTAACATGTTCGGCTGATTCATTGTTTACATTTTTCGCTGCTCCGGCATACCAACATTACCGAATCAGGGATCTTTGTTTTGTTATGATCGTCATCAACGTAGGGATGTCCGCAACCACGAAAACACTGACTGAATTCAGATCGAGGCGTTGGTAATGCCTGTTACCAACTTGGTAAAGCTCTCGGTTGGGAACGTTACCAAGCAGTTGTGAAATAGGGCTTACGAATGGTTCAGATCTAATAGGACACTAACCTGGCATTACCTAACTTAAATTATGTGTAGCAATTAGAGAAAAAAAAAAAAGGCAATACCATCCAAATAATAATAATCCCATGAGATAAATTTTACAACCCAGAGGAACGGTCATGAATATAAAAAAGAATAATAATTTTCTTCTTGGTCATGCAAAAAAAAAAAAAAAAAATGTATATACTTCTGGAATCAGTAAAACTTTGGAACAAGAAATTTAATGAAATTGTAAGCTACAAATCGTTACATTAGTTGTTGATATTTGGAGATGAGGCGGAGTAATATCCCTTGGTTTACAAGGCAACTGGAAAATAACCATATTCCTGGGTTCTCCTGGGCCAGTCACATGAAAAATACCAATCACAAAACATTGTAAGTTAAGAGAAAATATGCCAGAACTGATAATATTATATATTTTGAGAAAAATTCTTTGTTAATATTAAGATCTAAAAATTATTAATAGACAGTGTTAGAATCCAAGAGTATGTGGAATCATTAGCAGAAATGTTCAAAAATAATTTGTGAATGAAGAAGGGGTCTAAACTATTAAGGATATTGCAAAATTATGTGTTATCATTTGGCGGAGGACTCGTTCCTGGGATGTAACGCGGCCAGTACATAATACTGGGTGCTAAATTTCGGCGTTAGAGGTTAACTGATATTGTTGTTTACAGGTACGTTCATCAGGGCCCGAAACCCTGGATTGTTTAAGGGTTGTTCATATGAAAAATAACTATTTTTGTGTCTATATTTATTAATTACTTGTGTGAGAGGCTAACTGACATCGTTATCCACAGAGAGAAGGATGTAAATTCCCTCTGCCAGTTAATTATTATTATTTTATTTATTTATTTATCTATTTATTACTATTATTTTCTAAGGGAGGGAAACAAATGTGAGAATGTAAACAGATTAGCGAAATTCTTCTTTGATAAGGTAGGAGTCAAAAACCTGTGATACACACAATTGAATGTAACATTTACGCAATTAGGATTTTTTTTTTTTTAACAAAATATGAAGGTAAACCCTTGAGGCAGCAATTAATTGTTATAACATTTTCATTTAAATTTTATTATTATGAACTGATCAGTTATTATTGTTCCCGGCATAGGAGATCCCACACCTCCAAGGTAACATAACTAATTTCTGGAAAATCATTGTGAATCAGGAGAGAAAAATTATTTGAAAACTATTTGTTATCTAGAAGCTAACATCAATAAAACTCAGTCTGGTCGTCATGGAGTTTTTCCAGTGCCCTATAGACCTCTGGCTGATACGCTACCATATAAAACAAGATCAGAATTACTTGGCGGAAACCATGACTGGTGGCAGCTAATCTAGTATTTCTATATCTATTAACAACAGCTAAATCAAAACTAAATCTAACAATAAACTAAGTCACAGCAAAAATAATTCAATACCAACTTTAAATAAATAACCCAAAATTTAATTAAATATTCTAATTTAAACAGAAAGAAGTATCAATCAACCTTAACCTCCCCCCCCTTGTGACAACAATACTTAACCTAACCTAACCTACTTGGCATGCCTGCTGCTGCTGTCGAATGGTGTCAGCTAAAGACGTTGCCGTGGCTGGGAGTGAATGCTTCGTACCTCTGGCAGTAAAAATGGGGCTGTGCGCGCACTTGGTCATTTGAAACTAAGAGCTGGTCATTTGAACCTATTACACCGGCAGAGGGGTATCGGCGGCGCTCTGGTGTATGGCTTGTACGGTTGGCAGTCTCGCCTCTAAGCAGAGCCGCGTGTAAATCTTGTAAATACACTGAACTAAACAGAACCAGAGAGAAAAGACTACTACATGGTGAGTGCAGCTTGACAACTTTTTTTGAGTCAACCTCATTGATTTCACCATAACAGTAGCCAGCGAGCGGTCCAGGTCACTTTCGATGGTCACACCCACCCTAGCTACCCTACCACCTGGGGATGGGGAGGAGGTAATTTCCAGGAACCAGGCTTAACAAAAATACATTGTTATGATACACTGTTGGCAATCACAAACAAAGGGATAATTGTCAAATTAGGAACTAGGTGTTTAAACGCAAGAATCTGTGACTTCAGCAAAGACATGGAAAACTTAATTAGAAAGAATCTTAAGCATGAAGTAGTCGGAAAATGGAGGAGAGGGAACAACAAGCCTTGCATCATCCAAGGCAAAATTATTAGCAAAGATGTGAGCGAAGAGTTCAGATTTAGAGACAGATGAGATGGCAGTGGCGCCAGCTGGTTGAAATAGAGGGTAGAAAGACGAAGAATGTTCCTGGGGATATTTTTGAATGGATGCCAGAATTCATGAGGGGAGTTAGATCTAGTGTAGAGAGCTTCTGACATGTTCCATTAACAAAACTCTACTTATTTCTTACTAATGTAAGTGTTATCATGAACCTCCACTTTCATTCCTTTCTCTGGTAGATTTTAGAATTTTCATCCTATTTATTTATTTTTGTTCTTATTTCCTCTTTCATATGAAGTGAATTGTTTCAATGGAGACGTGTCACAACATTATTTCTTGCAGTTGTGAGTGGACTATTTTTAATAGTTTTATGACCTCAGCTAAACTCCCTAACACCAAAAAAATAAATAAACAAACACCTATACATCACCGTGTCGCTCGCACTACTTTATTCCTCTCTTAGTATAATGTCATTTGATATTTGGCGTCTAATACTTTATTTCGATTCAGTACTCTCATTCATTTAGGTTTCCCACTTCATGTTTTGTTCTGTTTCCAATATATTTTCTTTTGGTAATAATGAAAAAAAAAAAAATCTAAATTTTGCAATCTTTTTCGGACTATTATGTACTAAATTCCATCTTTGAATTACCAATGAAAAGCTGGTTATGGTCCCTGTATTTTTATATTTATCATTATCTCTTTCATATTAAACGTCAAGAGCAAAACGTTGTAAAAACATTTTGCACACGTGTTAATGTTAATGTCTGTGTGTGTGTGTGTGTGTGTGTGTGTGTGTGTGATATTTCATTTATATATTTTATTTATTTATTTATCATTATTCTTTTTACAGATGGATTTTTGAACATCAAGTAGAAGGCAGTGATGCCCATCATGGTGCTGACGGATTCCCCTGTACAAACAGTGACGTATCACCTTCATCTTCATGTCACTAAAACGCAGTAAATTTAATCGTTACAAAGTCAATAGTCTGATCGATGTAGGAAGACGTGTTGTGTTGTGCCACATATTCACAATTGGAACTCCCAGCAAGTCTGATGCAACACCCCTGGACAAGTACCTGGCAGGACTGCCGCCCAACTCGACGGCAAACTACTCACGAATCTCCAGCAAAGAGAAAAAATTCAATCCCAATGAGCTCCAACAAATCCACAATGATGCTACCTGTACTACTTTCGATGTTTCGCTTCTCTGGAAGGCCATTAAGCTGGCATGTGAAAGCGTGGCGGATTACAATGATAGCAACGCTTGGAAGACTCCCAGCACTAGGATGGAATATTACGTCACTGCCATTAAAGATGAGCGCAACAACTCCATGCATGGGGTTCCTGAAATCACCACTCAAGAATTCCTGGACACGGCCGCCAAACTAAGAAAGCTGTTCCACGATGCCCTTGGTGCTGCAAAGATAAGGTACAGAAGATCTGACGCAGAACTTACTGCAAAAATCCAGGAGGTGAATGATGAGTTCTATAAAGTAATGCTTGAAGTTCTCGGCGAAGATGATCTTTTGATGTACTGTGGTCCCCAGTTAAAGCAGAGCCTGATTTTAGAGACTAATAAGGTGCTGAAAGAGCACTTCATGAATTCTCTCAACCTTGATCCAATGTCCTTCTTGAACGACATTAAATTACACATCCACGTACAAAAAGTGTTTACTGAAATAAAAGTAACTCGGGGCCGCATCAGAGGTGAAGGAGAAAGTTTTAAGTATGAAAACCTAGTTGAAGTAGCCCGATCAGGCCCAAAACCGTCAGAGCCTCAGGTGCTGTTCGTGGAGGGCATAGCAGGAAGCGGCAAGACGACATATGTTACCCTGGTGACAGACGAATGGCTAAGAGATGCTAAGGATCGCACCATCACCGGTCTGGACTACTACGACCTGCTACTGCGTGTCCAGTGTCGGGAGAGGAAAATAATTTCCCTTTACAGTCTTTTTGAGAATGAAATGCCAGATGTGTTCCTGAAATTCCGCAGTCTCGCCCTGCCTCTTGTTAAACAATGCAAAATCTTAATTCTTATCGATGGACTCGATGAATGTAACGAAGACTCAGAAAAACTCATCGATGATATCTTGACTCGAATGAAAACTGCTAATGGATGCACTATTCTGTTTACCTCTAGGCCTGAGGGTATTACCAGATTTATTAGTAGAGTTCCACATATGTATCAAGTATCGTATATAGAGCTCATTGGCATTCCTAAATCATGTCGTGCTCTCTTTGTTCGTCGATACCACGAGGAAATTAAGCAAAAGATTGGTGACACTCAGGACACAGAAAAACTTGTGGAAAAGGTTCATGAAGTGCTGAAAAAGGAACATTTCAGACTTCCCTTGAATATGGTATTTCTTACTTGGATTTATATCCATGATCCCTCAGCCATCACTACCACCACCACCCAGACGCAGCTGTACTACAGCACTTACAAGCTGTGTCAGCAGAAGCTGCTGGACAGACTTGCCCGCCACAGTGCTACACGCAGCTCTGACCGACGAGAACTTGAAATTCGTTTAAAAGATCCAATGGAAACAATCCAATTCGAGTCTCTTTTGGCACTATGGCGCTCCCAGTTGACCCTCGAGGCTGAGGCCGAGGATCATATTAGAATTTCTTGTAAAACTCATGGTATACCACATGCCGAGTTACTTTCGGCTTTCCTCACCCTAAAAGCGAAAAAGACACATCTTGGAATAATTGGACAGTATTCAGCACCTCATAAGGGGCTACAAGATTTCTACGCAGCAATGCATATTGCCACACACCGCAAACTCGGATCTACCTCAGCCACCGTCAAAGAGGTGTTGCAGGAAGCCCTCGGAAAACTAGATAAGGGCTTAAGGCCACTTCAAAACGTACTGTACCATGTGGCGGGATTGCTTCACCTCCCACCCAGCATGGTAACACAGACAGTATCAGAGGAGTTGTTACGGACCATAACAAGGGAAATTGTTGATATGCTGTATGAATCTGGGTTAAGGATGAGAGAACGATGGCTGGATCTGGTAGAAGACACACGAGTTAATCCTACTGTATTAAGACGAGTAGCTCCTTACTTTGCCGCTCAAGATAAATACGAATATGTTTTTACGTTCAATGAGATAGAGGAGGATGTAAAGGAAACGGAAGGAACGAACGTAGAGAAAAAGATAGATAAGCAAGATCAAAATATCGAGGAAGAGAAGAGTAAAGAAAAACAAACGAGGAATAAAGGAAAAATTAAAACTGATGGTAGTAACCCTTCCTTCCCAAAGAAAATTAAGACGGTAGGAATATATGACACTCGTATTGATTGCTCACTACCCCTGATTCTCCTCCTGCCACCCTGTGAAATAAAGATATTGTTAGAGCAAGACCCAGGACCACGCATGGCAGATCTGATCAATGCCACGAGGCACCATTTCTGCATCTCCTTGTTACTGAGCCATCATTTCAGAAAACCGAACCCAGCAGGCACTAGTGACCAACTCCTGCAGCACATGTTACCAAGGTGAATTGAGGTTGCCAAGATTTTTCTGTCATTTCTGCTTTGACGTTTGAGTAGAGGTGATTTTTGCATAATTTGCGCCAGTTTTTATAATTATTTTGATCAGACATGGGTACTCTCCAACTTATAAGATGTGGTGTGTGTGTGTGTGTGTGTGTGTGTGTGTGTGTGTGTGTGTGTGTGTGTGTGTGTGTGTGTGTGTGTGTGATTCCTTAAATGTTGTAGTATTTACAATGTATGAAAGGTTCAGATGATGTTAAGTGGGATTTTTCAAGATGTTAAGTATCTATGAAAAAAATAAATAAATAAACAAATAAAACAAATGTGTGATGCTTCTTTATTTCAGAAGCAAACTACTGGCGTTCAGGGGACTTCTAACAGAAAGCAGTCTACACCTTCTTCCTCCCTCTCTAAGAGGCATCGAACTGGCTATCACCGATGATGATCACGCAGCTCGCACCTTGTCAGCTCTCCATTCTGTCTATCACAAGTTGCCTGTTCTATCCCGTCTCGGTAAGTCTTTTGAATCGATTTTTAACATCAATTCAATGAAATCTATAGCTCAATCTATAACTCAATGAACCAGCAGAAAGTGTGTGTGTGTGTGTGTGTGTGTGTGTGTGTGTGTGTGTGTGTGTGTGTGTGTGTGTGTGTGTGTATGAAGCTATGAAGCAAGTATTCATGCATGTATGTATATATGCAAGCTTGTATGTATATATGCATGCTTGTACGTATATATTGGGAATTATATAAGCATATATTGATAAAGGATTCACAGCATGGCTTAAAAAAGGGAAAGTCATGCCTTACATATTTATTGGATTTTTTTTTAGTGAAATCTGAGGCAGCAGATAATGGACATAACGCTTGCGCAACAGATAAGAGGATGCAATAGTAGTGGTTCGAGATCCGTGTGGAGGCAAGTGAGGTAACATTTTTTTTTTTTTCTAAGACGACAGTTATTTTAATGTATATATGTATATTAATGGTTGAGGTAATTTTATTGTTAGCGATATTAGTAAATTTGCATATGACACAAATAGGTAGGTTAAGCAAGTCAGGTTCTAGTTCAACTTTCCCTGCAGGCCGAGTTGTGTAAGATGAAGGAACAGGGAATGCAATTCAGTATTGTAAAATTCAAAATAGTCAACGCTGGTAGAGATCCAGAGAACGAGGGTCTGATAAGATCAGAGTGAAAAATATTCAAGAGTTATAATCAGGTCTTATCTCTGACAGAAAATAATCTATAGAAGCCACAAATAAAGTTAATCTTGCATTAGGTATTAGAAGTAAAAGTCTTGCAATAATATTAAAGTCATATTTGGTTGTGATCAGACCGTAACAAGACTATGCTCTTCAATTCTGGATATAACGTTACAGGATAGTTATATGTCTGAGTTATGGCAGAGGATAATGACTAAAAAGATACAAGAGATAAGAAATATTGTTTACATGGACACTAAAAATTTTAGACTGACATAGGTGTTTCAGTAGCATAAGGCAATGTTCTTCAATCTTTTTTTTTTATCATGACCCATTTTGATTTTATATACTACCTTTCTAACTTCCTGCCTGCCGCCCACACTCCTTTCCCAGCATACACATACACATACACACACACACACACACACACACACACACACACACACACACACACACACACACACACACACACTTTAAATGGTGTTATTAAATACGATTACAGAGAGTGCAGAAGTTATAATTTTTGAAGAGCTGTGTGATTTGGAAATAAAAAGGTTTGCTTGGAATTGGTCTGTTGTGATATGAGAGTAAGAAAAGTATTTAGCAAAGGGTAAGAATGTTTTTTTTTTTTTTTTGGGGGGGTGGGGAGAATTCAATTTACAGAGAGCATGTGTTGCAGGTATCCATGTCCCAGTAACCAAAGTGGCGTCTTCCTCCTTCATCCCAGTGCTACCCGAAAATAAAATCAATAATATCCACTTGCATCTCTCAGGGGTCAATGAGCAGCTGATAGGAAATGCGTGTCGTGTGGCCGAGGCGCTGCAGTGTCCAGGGGGGTAAGTGTGGCGAATGTCTCAGTGATTGTGCTTGTGATCAGATAATGAATAACAACCACTTAATTTAGAAAGATGTGAAGTTAATTTGATAATTTTATGAACAGAAGTTACTAATTTACTCATATTGTTATTAACGTTTAGAGCAATGATGAGCTAAAAAGAAACATTCAAATCTAGATGTCAATTAATATTCATTACCACATGTATTTCCTTATTTCGTGGTTGCTGCGCCAGTATAGTTTGTTGCTCCATTTGCATGCCGAAAATACAGCTGAAATCTCATAGATAGTTCACCCTCCTTTTTTTACTTAGTCACTAGACAGGCGCCTTATGGCAAGGCTTACATGTACTTTGTGGAAGTCTGGATGTCGTAGCAGGTTCTGTATGCCAGTATGGAGGCTGGAAGGTCAGATAGAACGATTTGTTATGATCTTTATTGCTTATTACCAGGAAATGGTAATAAGTGAAGATTTACATAAATCAAGCAAGAGGGAAAAAAGCGCAACCTTTACTAAATTTTTCAGGTATCAGTCTCTATACCTACCGCGCGCGTCATTATCGAGCGCGGGCTGGCAAAGGCTACTGGAAGGCTTGGCTGAAGCACGTGTTCAGGTGAAACAAAGTATAAACATGAAAACTAACGATGAAAATCTCGCCCAGCTGAAAATTCCAGCTAAAGACAAGCTTGGCTGTGATGTACGCTTCGAACAAGTAAGTGTTATAACTCAATTTAACAAAAAAGTCCCATAGTATATGCCATACATTATTTTCATATCATTATCCAATATTGTTTTTTTTTTCCAGTTTCTCGAGTGGTGATTGGCCGAATCGAAGGAGATGTGCAGGCAGGCGGGTTTTATTTTCTGTATGAAAAATTCGTCAGGTGATTCATTAGATTTACTTTGCAGTTTCTAGTAAACTTCAGAGTTGCAGAGAGAGAGAGAGAGAGAGAGAGAGAGAGATTGGCATCACTAAAATTATGAAGTTCTCTACCCTGTCCATGCTCGTAAAATACAGTAGGCAATTAATGATAAATTTGTGCAATATATAGTACAGTATACTTTGTTGCTCTGTGTGTGTGTGTGTGTGTGTGTGTGTGAGATTTTGAAATAATAATATTTAATAACAACACAAGTAAAAAAAATTTCAAACCAGAACCACGTATATTTTCAATTACATTTTATCACGGATTACTTTTGATTATTAATTTTCAAATTGCTTTACATACAATTCATTATAGATTACCGTCTATTAAGTTATTGTGCGTGAATTTTATCCTGAAATGTGGCTTCATTGCCGTAAAATAGGTAGGTAGATAGTCAGATAAGTAGACCATACATACTTTGTGATATACATAAATAGTTTCTGACCAAGTTTTAACTTATCCTAATAACCTTACTGCCCTGTTGAACGGCTATGTAGGCTGCCTTGTGTTTGAGGGACACTGAAATATTTCATATATGTAATATTCATTAGATTAATTTGAATATCAATATTAATATTGACTAAGAAGAAATTAGCCTTGTTATATTACTGAAAAAAAGATAAAATAAGTGAGTTACACAGGTGAAAAAGAATTATTAACATCTGGAAAATATTTGAATGCGCACTTTACATATATATATATATATATATATATATATATATATATATATATATATATATATATATATATATATATATATATATATATATATATATATATATATATATATATATATATATATATATATATATATATATATATATATATATATATATATATACACACACACACACACACACACACACACACACACACACACACACACACACACACACACACACACACACACACACACACACACACACACACACAGTAAATTAACGGTGATAAATATAAAAAAGGTTAATATAATTATAGCTATTAAGATTTTTTTATTACGATTTCTTTCCCATGAAAACAATTAAAACACTATATTTAGGCAAAAATGTATTATATGGCAATGATTTGATTTTCACTCCCAAACCCCTCCCTTCATCCCATTCTTGACCTAACCTGACCCATGACTCGCCAATAAGGAACTTTCTTTCCTGCTCTTGCTCTTGCTCTGAGTCGACGTAGGAGGTAGTTCAGGGAAGCTAGTCGATTTGCAAGAGCGGTAAGAGGGAAGATGCGTGGAACCTGTGGTCATAACAATACACACACACACACACACACACACACACACACACACACACACACACACACACACACACACACACACACACACACACACACACACACACACACACACACACACACACACACTTGGCGTGACTTCACGCCGCCACCGGATGCAGCTGTGGTCCCCTGAGGCTAGGTCAGGTCTTGTGCGGTGCCTGGCCACTTGCTATTCTCAACAACCAAAGAGAGGCACACACGACCAGCACGCCAATGCATACCAATACTGTGCCTCCACTTCAACTAATAAACAGCCAATAGAGAAGTTTTGATGTCTGGTTTCCCTGGTTCCTGAACACACTACAGTGGTGACCTGCGGAGTGACTGAGGCAAAATTATGAACGCCACAACGCCTCTCCAAACCAACGCTCCAGCGCAACGGTCGCTCCAGCTTCCTCCATACAGTACAGACATAGCTGGTTAACACATAGAACCCACCTTCGCAGCCACCAACGACATCACTGATGCACACAAGTACCACTCCGTCATCGCGGCCATCCCTACAGAGGTCGTGGTATGCATCGCCCCCACGCTTGCCCTCCTCAGTGCCTGAGGCAAGACCCAGAAATCTCACCTCCACACCCTTGAAGTGGTGCGATACGATGGAGGCTGCCCCTCCCTGATACTTACCCGCCTCCAAGCTCTCAACACAGCAGCAAACGAGCCTTACTTAGCAGACAGGCTGCGGTTCAAGTGGCTAGCCCTCCTGCCCACTTCCCTTTTGGTCCTCGTTACGTCACCAACGATAAGACACTTTAGGGCTGCGGAGAGCTCGTGGACTCAATTTTCTTCGCCCAACAGCTTCCGCCCGCGTCAGATAACAGTATTTTGTGTGTGTTGACAAGTGTCCTCTCTCCCAGGGTTGCGTGTGTTAGTACTCCTACTGACCCCCTCCATAGTGCTAGGAGTGGGTCATGGTGTCAGACTCCCACCGGCTGCGTCAGGAGGTTCGCCACTTCCTTCCTCCGACAGTGTCCTGAACAGGTTAGCATCACGGCCCTCGCCTGTACCCACACCACACCAACCCGCCACCGCTCCTCCACGACCTCCCGTTCGCTGTCTGCATGGCAGGCCTGGAGCTGAGCCTCACTCAGATCCTAGGAACTCGCCTCCCCACGGCCACACGCACCCCCGCAGTACTATTTCCACCACAGGAAGTTTGGGGATGCCGCCAGGAATTGCATCTCTCCGTGCATGAGGCCGGGAAAAGGGCGGCAGGGGTGGCGGTAATTCCCCGCCATCCCAACGCCCCTTCAGCCACCGAGCGGGCCGCCACATCCACATCGAAACCTGGCCGGCGACGGCTCATGCTGTGGGTGAAAGACACGATGTTTGGCACGTGGTTCCTTGTCTACTTGGGCGCAGCTGTCAGCGTCATCCCGCCACCAGCACATGCTGCAGGAGGGTGTCGCTTCTCCACATGGTTACCAAGGCAATAAGAGGGCGAATGGCGCCCCAGCGGCGACTACAGGGCATTAAATGCTATGACGGTGCCCGACAGGTACTCCATACCTCACATCATAGATTTCCACGCAAAGCTGGCCGGGCAGAAGATGTTCTCAAGAATTGACCTCATCCATGCCCTCCATCAGATTCCCGTGGCAGAGGAGGACATCCAGAAGACGGCCATCACGACACCCTTTGCTTTTTTGAGTTACCAAGGATGAGCTTTGGCCTCCGTAATGCGAAGCAGACGATGCAGCGCCTCATGGACCACGTCACATGGGACCTGGACAGCGTCATGGTGTACCTCGATGACATCCTCGCCGTTTCCCTGTTCCTCCACCACCACCAGGAGCAGCTCCGCCGCCTGTTCATCCGCCTGCAAGCCTATGGCATCAAAATCCTTCTGGCGAAGTGCGCCCTGGGCGTCAGTGAGGTGGACTTCCTCGGCCACAGGATGGGCCCTGCAGGTATCGCCCCCTCCCACAGAAAGTCGAATCCATACGGGACTTCCCGCATCCCCATGACGGCGAAGAAACTGCAGAAGTTCCTGGGGCTCATCAACTACCACCGCTTCATTCCCTCAGCAGCCACCATTCTCTCCCCACTTCATGACCCCCTGAAGGGGAAGAAAAATATATCCCCTAAACAGCTCTAGTGGCCACCTTTGGCTGACGTCGCTTTCCGGCAGGTGAAGGACAGACTCGCCTCACTTGTCCATCTAGTGCCGGACGCACCCACCATCCTCACCAACGACGCAGCGGCCCATGCTGTAGGTGCAATCTCCCAGCACGAAGTGTGAGTCACCCTCGCACTTATCGCCTTCTGCAGTAAACGGCTAGAGCCCGCCCAAAGGCAGTATAGCGTCTTCGACAGGGAGCTGCTAGCCATCTATGAAGCATCCGCCATTTTCGCCACTTCATTGAATGGCGCGTGTTCTTCAGGCTCACAAATTACAAGCCTCTCACGCACGCTATGTATCAGACAGGCAGAACCCACTCATCTCAAGTCGCCACACAACTCGCGTTCATCTCGAAGTTCACAACCGACATCCGCTGCATCAAAGAGGAAGAGAACGCGCTGGAAGACACTCTCTCCAGAGACGTGTCCACTGTCAGCAGCTTCTCTGCCATCACCACCGGTTGCCCCATGGACCCAGCAGCCTTAGTCGCGGTAAGAGGGCGAGAATGAACTGCAGGCATTCAGAAGTGTACCGACCTCCCTTCAACTGGTAAAACAAAATGTTCCTAACTTGACCAGCAAGCTCTGATGTGACGTCTCCTGCGGGCCGCCCTGCCCATACATTCCACCGCCTTTCCGTCATCAGGTCTTCCAGCAACACTAGCACAGCCTTGCCCACCCAGACATACTCGCCACACAGCATCTCCTCTCACGGCGGGTGGTGTGGGCAGGAATGAAACGGAACGTCAAGACATGGGCACGTGCATGTATAGTATGCCAAACGTCAAAAGTTCACCGGCACACTCACACACCGATAGCAAGCATCTCACTGCCAATGATCCCCTTCCATATAGTCCACTGGATATCGTGGGCCCGCTCACACCATCGAGAGGCTGCCTCATCATTAGTATCTACTTAAGTGCAGTGACAGGTTCATACGGTGGGCAAAGGTAATCCCCATATCTGACATCACAGCAGAAACGACAGCCCACTATTTCCTTGTTGGGTGGGTCAGTTAGGCCAACACCCTCCCTGCCATCCTTCTCTTACTCCACGCCACTGTGAAGGAGGACATACAACAAATGCCAGCGGAGCTCGTGTATGGCAAATATTTACAGCTTCCAGGGCAGTGTACACCAGGCGTAGAGGACTACTCCCTCTTCTTCCTTCCTGCTTTCAAATCAACCATGGCCGTGCTCCAACTCAAGCCCCCACTGACAGGCACCCAGGTCTCCACGCACATGCCACCAAATCTGCAAGAAGCTGACGCAATCTTCATCCGCATCGACATGCCGCGGGGAGCTTTGGAGGAAGGGTATTCTGGACCCTTCACAGTGCTGAGCTGCGCCCACAAGCACGTGACGGTCAACAAGGCTCTACACCGTGTCCTTGGACAGGGTTAAAGAGGCACACGCCTTGCCATTAGCTCCACCTCAGTCTATGGCAGTCCCCATCACTCCACTGGATACCAACAACACGCCCTCACCTCCCTCTCCCCAGTCGCTGGAAATTCATTTCCCAATGGCCCCCACAGCCTCTCCTCCACGACCCCCATCTTTACCTACACCTTCCGTTTCCTCCCCGTCCATTTCTCTCCCACCCCAATCCCCCATATTACCCAATACTCCACAGTCTCTTAAAGACCATCCTTCCCCACCCCCTGATTCCCACACAGCTTCTCCGCCAAAATCCCCACTTTCATCTACATCTTCTGTCTCCTCCCCGTCCTCCCCTCCCCAACCCAAGTCCCCCATACCGGTCGGCCGCTCACCACATCTTCAGGACCATCCTTCCCGGCCCCCAGAGCCTACCCAGTCATCTCCTTTTCCCTCTCCTCCCACAAAGGCTTATGCAGGCACGGATTTCTACCCAGATGCAGAGATGTGGCCATCATTACCACCGCCGCTCCCACCCACAAGTGTCAGTGCCACCGGTAGCCGCCTTGCTTTCTTCAGCGAAGGAGAGAGGGGGCGGGGACTATTGTGGTGTGCCTACCAAACACACACACACACACACGCACACATGTCTGGCGTGACTGGACGCAGCTGTGGTCCCCTGAAACCAGATCAGGTCTGGCTGTGCGGCGCCTGGTCGCCAGCTGCCGTCAGCGACCGGACACAGAAAGAGGTACTCACGACCAACGCCAACGCATACCACTACTGGCCCTTGTGTCTTGTGTCCCTTCAACTAATAAACGGCCAATAGAGAAGTTTTAGTGTCTGGTTTCCCTGTTTCCTGAACACACTACAGAGAGAAAGAGAGAGAGAGAGAGAGAGAGAGAGAGAGAGAGAGAGAGAGAGAGAGAGAGATTCTAACTTTAAGTGAAATAATAATTAATAAAAATAAACAGTTTTAGGTCCTACTACCAGTAATATAAAAATAATGGAACGAAAGCAACTGACTAAGTATTTCATCCCTCGTCCCTTGGGGTAAGATTTAGGGTTTTTGGTGGTGGTAGTGGAGGCAGTGAATCAGCTCTATAGCTGACCACTGTCTCCACCACCACAGAGTCAATTCTCTGTCTGTGCCATCTTATATTCATTCAGTTTTGACGTGGTTTGATAATAGAGATCAAGATACATGCTATCGCCAGAGTACCACCATACCTGTGTGTGTGTGTGTAAGTGTGTGTGTAATAATAATAATAAACGGTTTATTCTTCAGGCAGTTAACAAACTGAAAATGTACAGAGGATGTGGGGAAATACTTAGCATTTATCCTAAAGCTAAGTCTAAATCTAGAAGGGAAATACTATTGATTGATGGCTCGCACCATGGTGGGAATCGCGCTGAGTCTGTACCGATCCGGGCGTTATCATGTTGTGGTGCCTGGTGGCACGGACCGGGCGAAGAGCGTCAGGCGGCAGCATGTGTCTGAGACGTGGATGATGCAGCAGTCCCCTTGCAAACTTTTCCAGAGCCTCTCGGTGCCTGGTGGATAGTCTGGACAGACTCAGGGTGGTCAAGGCTTCATCATAGGTAGTGTAGGCAGGGCCAAGGATGACCCTGCACGCCCTTTTCTGCACACTGTGTGTGTGTGTGTGTGTGTGTGTGTGTGTGTGTGTGTGTGTGTGTGTGTGTGTGTGTGTGTGTGTGTGTGTGTTTTATTAGTGCGAAAAATAAGGTATATTTATTACAAATCATAATCATATGGAAACGTCTATCGAGAGAGAAATGGAGGGGAGGGAGAAGGAAAGGGAAGGGGGAAGGGAGGAAGTGAGAGAGTGGAAGGAGGGATGATAATGCCGAGTTCAGCGTGTGTGTGTGTGTGTGTGTGTGTGTCGTGACACCCTCGGAGAGAGAGAGAGAGAGAGAGAGAGAGAGAGAGAGAGAGAGAGAGAGAGAGAGAGAGAGAGTGAGAGAGAGAGAACAAATTTACAGTACTGGTTCCATACGGTACTGTGTGATAGCAATACTAATTCATATAGCTGAAGGAAATAATAAAAGCAGAGAAAGCAGGTGAAGTACTACAGTTGTATCTGTGGTGTTGGGTGTTCTCATGGCTCAGTGGGTATAGTACCTCTAATTTCACGCGGATATCGCAAGTTCGATTCCCCGCGGTACTTGGTGGGTGGTGGTACTGGTAAAATGTAATGGAGAGGGGGCACTTGAATCACTGAACCATGAGGATATTTTTATTTTCACATTATATGAGAAATAATGCTACAACTATAAAAGGAATTTCACCAGGCACACGAATGAATTTTTTTGTTAGCTTTCATTGCCAGAGAGAGAGAGAGAGAGAGAGAGAGAGAGAGAGAGAGAGACTGGTCAGGATTGAGCAGATAACGCGAGACCCTTTTTCTTCACCGCACACACACACACACACACACACACACACTCTCTCTCTCTCTCTCTCTCTCTCTCTCTCTCTCTCTCTCTCTCTCTCTCTCTCTCTCTCTCTCTCTTCCGTAAAAAAAAAAAAAAACGTATTACAGTGATATACAGAATGCTGGGAGAAGGGAGGGAGGGAGAGAGGCAAGGGGAAGGTGCATGTCTGTCCTCTCAGCGATATTCTGGCGGCAACTGACAAATCCGCGTCGCTTCCTCCCTTGCAACATGACGTGATCTTCTCCCGCTACTTTCACACTCACGGGGTTTACACTCATACACAATGGGACTCTCACACGCATATATACAATCACAATAACATTACATGCCTTATTTAGAAAATAAATAAATGATAATGCCCATACATTGCATACAGTAATATTGGCCATCAGACCACTTACATAAAGCAGGGCGCACATTGAAATGCAGGTGACACAGGCAACACAGGGGGAGATGTGTGTGAGTATGTTGGAGGGCCAGGTCATGCTGAGATGGGAGAGGTAAGGTACAGGTGAGTAGATGAGGGAGTGGAGAGAATGGAAGGGGTCGAGATGAGAGGATTAGATGAAGTAAATGTAGATGAGTTGTATAAATGTTTCGTAGATAAATTACATACATGACAGTAAACATCCCGTATAGAACAATAAGATCACAGAAAAATTACCCAAAATGAATGACTGTTTGGTTATAACACTATATAGGGCGGAAGAAAAGTACATATAGGAGACTGAAGGCAGGGGAAGAGATTCTAAGACCACAATATAATGAATTATTTAGAACAATCAGGAAGATAAAAGCAATTATGAATAAAAGGTAGCCAGCCAGGCGAAGACGGACTCCAAGGGATTTTACCAGGTATATGGGACGAATAATAAATAAACAATAGGTCCATTTAAGGCAACAGTTGGGAAGCTGGTTAGTTCTGGGGAGGAGATTAGTAAAATTCTGAATGAGTATTTTTCAACTGTTTTCGCCGATGAAAACATGCAGAATATGCTGAATAGTGATCAGATGTTTAGAGCAGATGAGAATGAGAAGCTGACAGATATTAAAGAGATAAATAGGCTAAACATTTCAAGACACCAGGACCATAAGAATTTATTTGTTTATTTATTTATTTATTTTTTTTTTTTTTTTATGTAGGAGGGACACTGGCCAAAGGAAACAAAAATCCAATAAAAAAAAAATGCCCACTGAAATGCCAGTCCCATAAAAGGGTCAAAGCAGTAGTCAAAAAATTGATGAATAAGTGTCTTGAAACCTCCCTCTTGAAGGAATTGAAGTCATAGGAAGATGGAAATATAGAAGCAGGCAGGGAGTTCCAAAGTTTACCAGAGAAAGGAATGAATGATTGAGAATACTGCTTAACTCTTGCACTAGAGAGGTGGACATAATAGGGGTGAGAGAAAGAAGAAAGTCTTGTGCAGAAAGGCCGCGGGAGGAGGGGAGGCATGCAGTTAGCAAGATCAGAAGAGCAGTTAACATGAAAATAGCGGTAGAAGATAGCTAGAGATGCAACATTGCGGCGGTGAGAGAGACGCTGAAGACAGTCAGTTAGAGGAGAGGAGTTGATGAGACGAAAAGCTGTTGATTCCACCCTGTCTAGAAGAGCAGTATGAATGGAACCCCCCCCCATACATGTGAAGCATACTCCATACATGGACGGATAAGGCCCTTGTAGAGAGTTAGCAGCTGGGGGGTGAGAAAAACTGACGGAGACGTCTCAGCACACCTAATAGGAGGAGGCAGTAGACACCTGCCGAAACGATAATTACTCCCAGTGAGGTCTAAAGCACTGTTCAGGGGGTGCTGTGAACTTATCATTAAACCCAGCTGTGACCTCACTGAACGTTTCCCTTTGTGTCTCACAACACAAGGGGGTAGTCACAGCCTGCCCTCTAAAGACAACTCTCTTCCTCCACACAAAACTACAAGCACCTAATAACACACACACCCTTCACTCCAAAAATTTTAAAATCATGGCGACTCCTACACCAGCCTCGGAGTCCCCATCTGGGGAGGGGACCATAAATGTCCCCAGGTCGGACTGCCTTTCCGTCGACGACCCTAAGTGTCTTGACACCCCCCTCAACTTTTTCTTCATTAACTTCTGCAACATTCGCGGTCTAAGATCTAATTTTCAATCTGTAGAACACCACCTCTCCTCTTCTAAACCTCATCTTCTTTTCCTCACTGAAACTCAGGTGTCTGAGGCAACTGACAGTAGCCCCTTTTCTGTTCCTTCCTACTTTCTCTATCCTCATTTTCGATCCAAAGCTGGATGCTGCGTTTACGTGCGCAATGACTTAACCTGCTCTCGTGCCCACGCTCTTGAATCTTCCGAGTTTTCCACCATCTGGCTACGACTACAGAGTCATTCTCATACTAAATTTATCTGTGCTGTATACCTCTCTCCTAACTCCTCTGACTATAAGAAATTCTTTGACTACTTAACTTCCAAAGTGGAGCACATTCTGACCCTCTTCCCTTTTGCAGAGATCTCCATTCTTGGAGACTTCAATGTTCACCACCAGCTTTGGCTTTCCTCTCCCTTCACTGACCATCCTGGTGAACTAGCCTACAACTTTGCTATCCTCCATGACCTAGAGCAATTGGTGCAACACCCTACTCGTATTCCTGACCGTCTTGGAGATACGCCCAACATTCTTGACCTCTTCCTGACCTCTAATCCTTCTGCTTATGCTGTCACCCTTTCTTCTCCGTTGGGCTCCTCCGATCACAATCTCATATCTTTATCTTGTCCTATCACTCCAATCCCTCCTCAGGATCCCCCTAAGCGAAGGTGCCTCTGGCGTTTTGCCTCTGCTAGTTGGAGGGACCTGAGGAGGTATTTTGCTGATTTTCCTTGGAATGACTACTGCTTTCGTGTCAGAGACCCGTCTTTGTGTGCTGAGCGCATAACAGAGGTGATAGTGTCTGGCATGGAGGCGTACATTCCTCACTCTTTTTCTCGTCCTAAACCTTCTAAACCTTGGTTTAACACAGCTTGTTCTCGTGCTATACATGATAGAGAGGTACTCTCTAAAGGTACTTAAGCCTTCCTTCACCAGAATCTCATGCACTTTATATTTCTGCCCGGAACCATGCCAAGTCTGTTCTCCAACTAGCCAAAAACTCCTTCATTAACAGAAAATGTCAAAACCTTTCAAGATCTAACTCCCCTCGTGATTTCTGGCATCTAGCCAAAAATATCTCCAATAACTTTGCTTCTTCTTCTTTCCCTCCTCTACTTCAACCAGATGGCACCACTGCTATCACATCTATTTCTAAAGCTGAACTCTTTGCTCAAACCTTTGCTAAAAACTCTACCTTGGACGATTCTGGGCTTGTTCCTCCCTCTCCTCCACCCTCTGACTACTTCATGCCACGTATTAAAATTCTTCGTAATGATGTCTTCCATGCCCTCGCTGGCCTAAACCCTCGGAAGGCTTATGGACCTGATGGGGTCCCTCCTATTGTTCTCCGAAACTGTGCCTCCGTGCTTGCACCTTGCCTAGTCAAACTCTTTCAGCTCTGTCTGTCAGCATCTACCTTTCCTTCTTGCTGGAAGTTTGCCTACATTCAACCTGTTCCTAAAAAGGGTGACCGCTCTAATCCCTCAAACTACCGTCCTATTGCTTTAATTTCCTGCTTATCTAAAGTTTTTGAATCTATCCTCAACAGGAAGATTCTTAAACATCTATCACTTCACAACCTTCTATCTGATCGCCAGTATGGGTTCCGTCAAGGCCGCTCTACTGGTGATCTTCTGGCTTTCCTTACTGAGTCTTGGTCATCCTCTTTTAGAGACTTTGGTGAAACTTTTGCTGTTGCCTTGGACATATCAAAAGCTTTTGATAGAGTCTGGCACAAAGCTTTGATTTCCAAACTACCCTCCTACGGTTTCTATCCTTCTCTCTGTAACTTCATCTCAAGTTTCCTTTCTGACCGTTCTATTGCTGCTGTGGTAGACGGTCACTGTTCTTCTCCTAAATCTATTAACAGTGGTGTTCCTCAGGGTTCTGTCCTGTCACCCACTCTCTTCTTATTATTCATTAATGATCTTCTAAATCAAACTTCTTGTCCTATCCACTCCTATGCTGATGATACCACCCTGCACTTTTCCACGTCTTTTCATAGACGTCCAACCCTTCAGGAGGTAAACATATCACGCAGGGAAGCCTCAGAACGCCTGACTTCTGATCATTCTAAAATTTCTGATTGGGGCAGGGCAAACTTGGTATTGTTCAATGCCTCAAAAACTCAATTCCTCCATCTATCAACTCGACACAATCTTCCAGACAACTATCCCCTCTTCTTCAATGACACTCAACTGTCCCCGTCTTCTACACTGAACATCCTCGGTCTGTCCTTTACTTATAATCTGAACTGGAAACTTCACATCTCATCTCTAGCTAAAACAGCTTCTATGAAGTTAGGTGTTCTGAGACGTCTCCGCCAGTTTTTCTCACCCCCCCCCCCAGCTGCTAACTCTGTACAAGGGCCTTATCCGTCCATGTATGGAGTATGCTTCACATGTCTGGGGGAGTTCCACTCATACTGCTCTTCTAGACAGGGTGGAATCAAAAGCTTTTCGTCTCATCAACTCCTCTCCTCTAACTGACTGTCTTCAGCCCCTCTCTCACCGCCGCAATGTTGCATATCTAGCTGTCTTCTACCGCTATTTTCATGCCAACTGCTCTTCTGATCTTGCTAACTGCATGCCTCCCCTCCTTCCGCGGCCTCGCTGCACAAGACTTTCTTCTTTCTCTCACCCCTATTCTGTCCACCTCTCTAACACAAGAGTTAACCAGTATTCTCAATCATTCATCCCTTTCTCTGGTAAACTCTGGAACTCCTTGCCTGCTTCTGTATTTCCACCTTCCTATGACTTGAATTCCTTCAAGAGGGAGGTTTCAAGACACTTATCCACC
This sequence comes from Scylla paramamosain, assembly GCF_035594125.1. Lineage (NCBI taxonomy): Eukaryota > Metazoa > Arthropoda > Malacostraca > Decapoda > Portunidae > Scylla > Scylla paramamosain. Next base: position 10,374,161 of record NC_087194.1, read on the forward strand.
AATTTTTGACCACTGCTTTGACCCTTTTAAGGGACTGGCATTTCAGTGGGCATTTTTTTTTATTAGATTTTTGTTGCCCTTGGCCAGTATCCTTCCTACATAAAAAAAAAAAAAAAAAAAAAAAACCTCATGGAAGCTGTTTTAGCTACAGATGAGATGTGAAGTTTCCAGTTCAGATTATAAGTAAAGGACAGACCGAGGATGTTCAGTGTAGAAGAGGGGACAGTTGAGTGTCATTGAAGAAGAGGGGATAGTTGTCTGGAAGGTTGTGTTGAGTTGATAGATGGAGGAATTGAGTTTTTGAGGCATTGAACAATACCAAGTTTGCTCTGCCCCAATCAGAAATTTTAGAAAGATCAGAAGTCAAGCGTTCTGTGGCTTCCTTGCGTGAAATGTTAATGTGATATGTTTACCTCCTGAAGGGTTGGACGTCTATGAAAAGACGTGGAAAAGTGCAGGGTGGTACCATCAGCGTAGGAGTGGATAGGACAAGAAGTTTGGTTTAGAAGATCATTAATGAATAATAAGAAGAGAGTGGGTGACAGGACAGAACCCTGAGGAACACCACTGTTAATAGATTTAGGAGAAGAACAGTGACCGTCTACCACAGCAACAATTGAACGGTCAGAAAGGAAACTTGAGATGAAGTTACAGAGAGAAGGATAGAAGCCATAGGAGGGTAGTTTGGAAATCAAAGCTTTGTGCCAGACTCTATCAAAAGCTTTTGATATGTCCAAGGCAACAGCAAAAGTTTCACCAAAATCTCTAAAAGAGGATGACCAAAGACTCAGTAAGGAAAGCCAGAAGATCACCAGTAGAGAGGCCTTGACGGAACCCATACTGGCGGTCAGATAGAAGGTTGTGAAGTGATAGATGTTTAAGAATCTTCCTGTTGAGGATAGATTCAAAAACTTTAGATAGGCAGCAATAGGCAGCAATAGGACGGTAGTTTGAGAGATTAGAACGGTCACTCTTTTTAGGAACAGGCTGAATGTAGGCAAACTTCCAGCAAGAAGGAAAGGTAGATGTTGACAGAAAAAGTTGAAAGAGTTTGACTAGGCAACTTGCAAGCACGGAGGCGCAATTTCGGAGAACAAAAGGAGGGAGTAAATCCGGTCCATAAGCCTTCCGAGGGTTTAGGCCAGCAAGGGGCATGGGAAACATCATTGCGAAGAATTTTAACAGGTAGCATGAAGTAGTCAGAGGGTGGAGGAGAGGGAGGAACAAAGTCCAAAATCCAAAGGAACTCTCCAAAATACAGTTTTTAGCAAAGGTTTGAGTGAAGAGTTAAGCTTTAGAAAAAGATGTGATAACAGTGGTGCTATCTGGTTGAAATAAAGGAGGGAAAGAAGAAGTTATTGGAGATACTTTTGGCTAGATGCCAGAAGTCACGAGGGGAGTTAGATCTTGAAAGGTTTTGACACTTTCTGTTAATGAAGGCGTTTTTGACTAGCTGAAGAACAGACTTAGCATGGTTCCGGCCAGAAATATAAAGTGCATGACATTCTGGTGATGGAAGGTTTAAGTACCTTTTGTAGGCCACCTCTCTATCATGTATAGCACGAGAACAAGCTGTGTTAAACCAAGGTTTGGAAGGTTTAGGTCGAGAAAAAGAGTGAGGAATATACGCTTCCATACCAGACACTATCACCTCTGTTATGCGTTCAGCACACAAAGACGGGTCTCTGACACGGAAGCAGTAGTCATTACAAGGAAAATCAGCAAAATATCTCCTCAGGTCCCCCCAACTACCAGAGGCAAAACGCCAGAGGCACCTTCGCGTAGGGGATCCTGAGGAGGGATTGGAGCGATAGGACAAGATACAGATATGAGATTATGATCGGAGGAGCCCAATGGAGAAGAAAGGGTGACAGCATAAGCAGAGGGATTAGAGGTCAGGAAAAGGTCAAGAATGTTGGGCGTATCTCCAAGACGGTCAGGAATACGAGTAGGGTGTTGCACCAATTGCTCTAGGTCGTGGAGGATAGCAAAGTTGAAGAGTTGAAGGCTAGTTCACCAGGATGGTCAGTGAATGGAGATCTCTGCAAAAGGGGAGAGGGTCAGAATGTGCTCACTTTGGAAGTTAAGTAGTCAAAGAATTTCTTATAGTCAGAGGAGTTACGTGAGAGGTATACAGCACAGATAAATTTAGTTTGAGTGACTCTGTAGTCGTAGCCAGATGGTGGAAAACTCGGAAGATTCAAGAGCGTGGGCACGAGAGCAGGTTAAGTCTTTGCGCATATAAACGCAACATCCAGCTTTGGATCGAAAATGAGGATAGGGAAAGTAGGAGGGAACAAAAAAGGGGCTATTGTCAGTTGCCTCAGACACCTGAGTTTCAGTGAGGAAAAGAAGATGAGGTTTAGAAGAGGAGAGGTGGTGTTCTACAGACTGAAAATTAGATGTCAGTCCGCGAATGTTGCAGAAATTAATGAAGAAAAAATTGAGGGGGATGTCAAGACACTTAGGGTCGTCGACAGAAAGGCAGTCCGACCTGGGGACATTTATGGTCCCCTCCCCAGATGGGGACTCCGAGGCTGGTGTAGGAGTCACCATGATGATTTTAAAATTTTTGAGTGAAGGGTGTGTGTGTTATTAAGTGCTTGTAGTTTTTTTTTGTGGAGGAAGAGAGTTGTCTTTAGAGGGCAGGCTGTGACTGCCCCCTTGTGTTGTGAGACACAAAGGTAAACGTTCAGTGAAGTCACAGCTGGGTTTATTGATAAGTTCACAGCACCCCCTGAACAGTGCGTTAGACCTCACTGGGAGTAATTATCGTTTCAGCAGGTGTCTACTGCCTCCTCCTGAAGTACTTAAGGAATGCAAAGAGGTTATTAGTGAACCGTTAGTTTCTGTCTTTAGGAAATCACTAGTCAGGTGAAGTACCAGTAATGTGGGGGCAGGCTAATGTCTTTAAGAAAGGAGATAAAACTTTAGCGTCTAATTATAGACCTGTCAGCTTAACTTCAGTTGTGGGTAATATAATGGAGTCAATAATAGCGAGGAATATTAGAGAGCATTTAGACAAACATAAATTGGTAAATTACTCAAAGCATGGCTTCACGAAGGGGAAGTCTTGCCTGACGAACTAGTTAAGTTTTTACAGTAAAGTGTACGAAGCAGCAGATAATGGTGATAGTTATGACATCTTATATCTAGACTTTAGTAAGGCGTTTGACCAGGTACCCCATCAGAGGCTCCTGAAAAAGGTTAAGGCACATGGTATAGATGGGAAGGTCATGGATAAGGTCATGGCTAAGCGACAAGCGATAGAGAGTTGTAATAAATGGCTCTAAATCCGAGTGGGGTGCTACAGGGATCAGTATTAGGCCCATTGTTGTTTTTAATATATATCAGTGACTTGGATAGTGGAATTAGTAGTGATGTTAGTAAATCTGCGGATGACACAAAGATAGGTACATTAATTAGGTCCAAATCGGATGCCATCGCCTTGCAGGCAGATTTGGATAGGATGAACGAATGGACGGACAGATGGCAAATGCAGTTTAATATCAACAAATGCAAAATACTTACGTAGGTAGAGGAAACCCACACAGTAGGTACACAATAAACAACGAAACTCTGGTATGTTCAGGATACGAAAAAAAGATTTAGGAGTAATAGTTAGTTCTCAACTCCGTCTAGGAAAGCAATGCATAGAGGCCAGAAATAGGGTAAATAGGGTATTAGGATTCATTTCTAGGAGTGTTAAAAGTAGAAGGCCCGAAATAATATTAAAGTTATATGTAGCGCTAGTCATACCTCATCTAGACTACGCTATGCAGTTCTGGTCCCCACATTACAGGAAGGTTATATATAGATCTATTAGAATCAGTACAAAGGAGAATGACTAAAAGGGTACAGATGAATATTCCTGAAGAGGCGAGATTGAAGCTATCAAATTTACATTCTTTAGAGAGACATAAGTTGAGGGTATCTGATAGAAGTCTTTAAGTGGTATAGGGGTTATAACAAGAGAGACGTAAGCAAAATTCTTAGGATCAGCAACCAGGACAGAACAAGATATAATGGGTTCAAGCTTGAAAAAAGATAAATAAATAAATAGATTTAAGAAAGTGATAGGAAGAAATTGGTTCTCAAATAGAGTGGTAAATGAATGGAACAGACTCAGTAAGTGCCAAGACATTAGGGAGCTTTAAGGGAAGATTAGACGGATTTATGGATGGGGATGATAGGTGGAAATAGTTAAGTATATTTATTTCATACAGGGACTGCCACGTGTAAGCCTGATGGCTTCTTGCAGCTTCCCTTATTTCTTATGTTCTTATGTTCACTTTACAATTCAAAGATGGTGAGTATATTGTTGTATGGTAGCATACGTTGAGATAATAGACTTTCCACTGATGTGTGCAATCTATGTGTGTGTGTGTGTGTGTGTGTGATGGTACCATTGAATTTTAAATAATTAAAACATCTTTTAGGATAATGCATTTATTGTAGTCAGTAACAGGCAATTCTATGCAAACTTTTATTTGATAGATGTACAAAACCAATTTCCTGAAAAATATGGCTTTCCCTACTGCCTGCATTCTCCTTTTTCCATCACTATTACTACCATTTTTCACTTATTCCTTCCTCTACTTTTCTAATATTTTCCTCTAAGAACATTCTCTTTGCCATGGCATTCTTCCTCTTTCTGAACTGAAGTACAGTTTGAACTGCTCTCTCACTTGAAATGCAGAGGCAGTACCTCTAGATGCAATTGCGTTTAATGCTACCAGTTGGTTCTCGGGCTGTGCCTCTAGTTTCTCATGTGTATCTGTTGATATATGTAATTGAATAATTGAGAACATAAGCTGCCTTTACCACATTATCAACAGTATCAACCTTTGTAGTAAATGGGAGTATAAATACCCTGAATAGAGAAGCCAATATACCAAAGACACACTCAACTCGTTGTCTTGCTAGTGACAATCTGTAATTAAATACTTCATTCTCAAAATTGTCCTTTGTCTTTGATTTAGGATATGGACGCAATAAATTATCTAGCAGTGGAAATGCAGCGTAGGAGTGGATAGGACAAGAAGTTTGGTTTAGAAGATCATTAATGAATAATAAGAAGAGAATGGGTGACAGGACAGAACCCTGAGGAACACCACTGTTAATAGATTTAGGAGAACAGTGACCGTCTACCACAACAGCAATAGAATGGTCAGAAAGGAAACTTGAGATGAAGTTACAGAGAGAAGGATATAAGCCATAGGAAGGTAGTTTGGAAATCAAAGCTTTGTGCCAGACTCTATCAAAAGCTTTTGATATGTCCAAGGCAACAGCAAAAGTTTCACCAAAATCTCTAAAAGAGGATGACCAAGACTCAGTAAGGAAAGCCAGAAGATCACCAGTAGAGCGGCCTTGACGGAACCCATACTGGCGATCAGATAGAAGGTTGTGAAGTGATAGATGTTTAAGAATCTTCCTGTTGAGGATAGATTCAAAAACTTTAGATAGGCAGGAAATTAAAGCAATAGGACGGTAGTTTGAGGGATTAGAACGGTCACCCTTTTTAGGAATAGGTTGAATGTAGGCAAACTTCCAGCAAGAAGGAAAGGTAGATGTCGACAGACAGAGCTGAAAGAGTTTGACTAGGCAAGGTGCAAGCACGGAGGCACAGTTTCAGAGAACAATAGGAGGGACCCCATCAGGTCCATTAGCCTTCCGAGGGTTTAGGCCAACGAGGGCATGGAAAACATCATTGTGAAGAATTTTAATAGGCGGCATGAAGTAGTCAAAGGGTGGAGGAGAGGGAGGAACAAGCCCAGTATCGTCCAAGTTAGAGTTTTTAGCAAAGGTTTGAGCGAAGAGTTCAGCTTTAGAAATAGATGTGATAGCAGTGATGCCATCTGGTTGAAACAGAGGAGGGAAATAAGAAGAAGCAAAGTTATTGGAGATATTTTTGGCTAGATGCCAGAAGTCATGAGGGGAGTTAGATCTTGAAAGGTTTGGACACCTTCTGTTAATGAAGCAGTTTTTGGCTAGTTGGAGACCAGACTTGGCATGGTTCTGGGTAGGAATATAAAGTGCATGAGATTCTGGTGATGGAAAGCTTAAGTACGTTTTGTGGGCCACCTCTCTATCATGTATAGCATTTTTTTTTTTTTTTTTTTATGTAGGAAGGATACTGGGCAAGGGCAACAAAAATCTAATAAAAAAAAAATGCCCACTGAAATGCCAGTCCCATAAAAGGGTCAAAGCAGTGGTCAAAAATTGGTGGATAAGTGTCTTGAAACCTCCCTCTTGAAGGAATTCAAGTCATAGGAAGGTGGAAATACAGAAGCAGGCAGAGAGTTCCAGAGTTTACCAGAGAAACGGATGAATGATTGAGAATACTGGTTAACTCTTGCATTAGAGAGGTGGACAGAATAGGGGTGAGAGAAAGAAGAAAGTCTTGTGCAGCGAGGCCGCGGAAGGAGGGGAGGCATGCAGTTAGCAAGATCAGAAGAGCAGTTAGCATGAAAATAGCGGTAGAAGACAGCTAGATATGCAACATTGCGGCGGTGAGAGAGAGGCTGAAGACAGTCAGTTAGAGGAGAGGAGTTGATGAGACGAAAAGCTTTTGATTCCACCCTGTCTAGAAGAGTAGTATGAGTGGAACCCCCCAGACATGTGAAGCATACTCCATACATGGACGGATCAGGCCCTTGTACATAGTTAGCAGCTGGGGGGTGAGAAAAACTGGCGGAGACGTCTCAGAACACCTAACTTCAAAGAAGCTGTTTTAGCTAGAGATGAGATGTGAAGTTTCCAGTTCAGATTATAGGTAAAGGACAGACCGAGGAAGTTCAGTGTAGAAGAGGGGGGACAGTTGAGTGTCATTGAAGAAGAAGGGATAGTTGTCTGAAAGGTTGTGTCGAGTTGATATATGGAGGAATTGAGTTTTTGAGGCATTGAACAATACCAAGTTTGCTCTGCCCCAATCAGAAATTTTAGAAAGATCAGAAGTCAGGCGTTCTGTGGCTTCCCTGCGTGATATGTTTACATCCTGAAGGGTTGGACGTCTATGAAAAGACGTGAAAAAGTGCAGGGTGGTATCATCAGCGTAGGAGTGGATAGGACAAGAAGTTTGGTTTAGAAGATCATTAATGAATAATAAGAAGAGAGTGGGTGACAGGACAGAACCCTGAGGAACACCACTGTTAATAGATTTAGGAGAACAGTGACCGTCTACCACAGCAGCAATAGAACGGTCAGAAAGGAAATTTGAGATGAAGTTACAGAGAGAAGGATAGAAACCGTAGGAGGGTAGTTTGGAAATCAAAGCTTTGTGCCAGACTCTATCAAAGGCTTTTGATATGTCCAAGGCAACAGCAAAAGTTTCACCAAAATCTCTAAAAGAGGATGACCAAGACTCAGTAAGGAAAGCCAGAAGATCACCAGTAGAGCGGCCTTGACGGAAACCATACTGGCGATCAGATAGAAGGTTGTGAAGTGATAGATGTTTAAGAATCTTCCTGTTGAGGATAGATTCAAAAACTTTAGATAAGCAGGAAATTAAAGCAATAGGACGGTAGTTTGAGGGATTAGAGCGGTCACCCTTTTTAGGAACAGGTTGAATGTAGGCAAACTTCCAGCAAGAAGGAAAGGTAGATGTTGACAGACAGAGCTGAAAGAGTTTGACTAGGCAAGGTGCAGGCACAGAGGCACAGTTTCAGAGAACAATTGGAGGGACCCCATCAGGTCCATAAGTCTTCCGAGGGTTTAGGCCAGCGAGGGCATGGAAAACATCATTGCGAAGAATTTTAATAGGTGGCATGAAGTAGTCAGAGGGTGGAGGAGAGGGAGGAACAAGCCCAGAATCGTCCAATGTAGAGTTTTTAGCAAAGGTTTGAGCAAAGAGTTCAGCTTTAGAAATAGATGTGATAGCAGTGGTGCCATCTGGTTGAAACAGAGGAGGGAAAGAAGAAGAAGCAAAGTTATTGGAGATATTTTTGGCTAGATGCCAGAAATCACGAGGGGAGTTAGATCTTGAAAGGTTTTGACATTTTCCGTTAATGAAGGAGTTTTCGGCTAGTTGGAGAACAGACTTGGCATGGTTCCGGGCAGAAATATAAAGTGCATGAGATTCTGGTGATGGAAGGCTTAAGTACCTTTTGTGGGCCACCTCTCTATCATGTATAGCACGAGAACAAGCTGTGTTAAACCAAGGTTTAGAAGGTTTAGGACGAGAAAAAGAGTGAGGAATGTACGCCTCCATGCCAGACACTATCACCTCTGTTATGCGCTCAGCACACAAAGACGGGTCTCTGACACGGAAGCAGTAGTCATTCCAAGGAAAATCAGCAAAATACCTCCACGGGTTCCCCTCCAACTAGCAGATGCAAAACGCCAGATGCACTTTCGCTTAGGGGGATCCTGAGGAGGGATTGGAGTGATAGGACAAGATAAAGATATGAGATTGTGATCGGAGGAGCCCAACGGAGAAGAAAGGGTGACAGCATAAGCAGAAGGATTAGAGGCCAGGAAAAGGTCAAGAATGTTGGGTGTATCTCCAAGACGGTCAGGAATACGAGAAGGGTGTTGCACCAATTGCTCTAGGTCATGGAGGATAGCAAAGTTGTAGGCTAGTTCACCAGGATGGTCAATAGAGGGAGAGGAAAGCCAAAGCTGGTGGTGAACATTGAAGTCTCCAAGAATGGAGATCTCTGCAAAAGGGAAGAGGGTCAGAATGTGCTCAACTTTGGAAGTTAAGTAGTCAAAGAATTTCTTATAGTCAGAGGAGTTAGGAGAGAGGTATAAAGCACAGATAAATTAAAAAAAAAAGCATGAAAGCAAGCTGTGTTAAACCAAGGTTTAGAAGGTTTAGGACAAGAAAAAGAGTGAGGAATGTACGCCTCCATGCCAGACACTATCACCTCTGTTATGCGCTCAGCACACAAAGACTGGTCTCTGACACGGAAGCAGTAGTCATTCCAAGGAAAATCAGCAAAATACCTCCTCAGGTTCCCCCAACTAGCAGAGGCAAAAGGCCAGAGGCACCTTCACTTAGGGGGTCCTGAGGAGGGATTGAAGTGATAGGACAAGATACAGATATGAGATTGTGATCGGAGGAGCCCAACGGAGAAGAAAGGGTGACAGCATAAGTAGAAGGATTAGAGGTTAGGAAAAGGTCAAGAATGTTGGGCGTATCTCCAAGACGGTCAGGAATACGAGTACGGTGTTGCACCAATTGCTCTAGGTCGTGGAGGATAGCAAAGTTGTAGGCTAGTTCACCAGGATAGTCTGAAGGGAGAGAAAAGCCAAAAAAAAATGGAGATCTCTGCAAAAGGGAAGAGGGTCAGAATGTGCTCCACTTTGGAAGTTAAGTAGTCAAAGAATTTCTTATAGTCAGAGGAGTTAGGTGAGAGGTATACAGCACAGATAAATTTAGTTTGAGAGTGACTCTGTAGTTGTAGCCAGATGGTGGAAAACTCAGAAGATTCAAGAGTGTGGGCACGAGAGCAGGTTAAGTCACTGTGCACATAAATGCAGCATCCAGCTTTGGATCGAAAATGAGGATAGAGAAAGTAGGAGGGAACAGAAAATGGGCTACTGTCAGTTGCCTCAGACACCTGAGTTTCAGTGAGGAAAAGAAGATGAGGTTTAGAAGAGAGGTGGTGTTCTACAGATTAGACCGCGAATGTTGCAGAAGTTAATGAAGAAAAAGTTGAGGGGGGGTGTCAAGACACTTAGGGTCGTCAACGGAAAGGCAGTCCGACCTGGGGACATTTATGGTCTCCTTCCCAGATGGGGACTCCGATGCTGGTGTAGGAGTCACCATGATGATTTTGAAATTTTTGAGTGAAGGGTGTGTGTGTTATTAGGTGCTTGTAGTTTTGTGTGGAGGAAGAGAGTTGTCTTTAGAGGGCAGGCTGTGACTGCCCCCTTGTGTTGTGAGACACAAAGGGAAACATTTAGTGAGATCACAGCTGGATTTAATGATAAGTTCACAGCACCCCCTGAACAGTGCTTAAGACCTCACTGGGAGTACAGGTAGTCGCCGACTTACAACGACATTAGGTTCTGACAGAGCTGTTGTACGACGATCTTGTCGTAACTTGAACAGTATTATTTTTAATCTATTTATAGGTTTGAATCAAATACATAATTGGTTATTACATTTGATTTATTTGCAAAACATAAAAATACAAATTACATTACAAGATTACGAATCATTTTACACTTTCAGACAAAACTAATTTTAATATTTAATTAATAGAAATTATTGTCTGCTTGGCTGGGGATCGTCAGGGTAATCGTTGGGGTACTGGTAGACAGAGAAGATGTTTTTTTTTCATAAACATGTTGAGTTCTGTCCGAATGGTTCATTTTTTTTTTTTTTCTCTTCATAAATTTCCTGGTATGGACGAAAAGCATCTAGAACCATGCATTCAATTCTTGAAAATCTTTCAATATTTGGATCCATTCCTTCAAAATGAGCAAAAAGTTTATTCGACTGCGATAAACCTTCTGCTAAGCCTTTAGTGGTGAACATTCTTTGTGGTTCCTCTTCCTCCTCCTTTTCTGCTGCTGCTTCCCTCCTTTCTTCTTCTGCTACTTTTTCTTCTTCCAACTCAATCAGATCTTCATTTGTTAGTTCTTCAGATTCTTTGACTAGAAATTCCTCGATTTCTTCCATTTCACATTCTAACGGCAGATCTTTAGCTAGTTTCACAATTTTGTCACGAATCATTTCTAGTTCATTCTCATTATCAAATCCATCAAAAGTACTCACATAGCGTTTAGTGCAATTCTTCCAAACACCATTCATGCATTTCTTTGTCACAGCTTCCCATGCCGCAGCGATGTTCTTGATGCATTTAAGATCGTATTTTTTCCAAAAATCTCTTAATAATAATTCTGGATCAGCATCTGTAGCAGATATAGCTTGGGCAAAGGTGATTTTAAGGTAATTTGCCTTGAATGCAGCAATGGCTCCTTGGTCCATAGGCTGGATGAGAGGAGTTGTATTTGGTGGTAAAAATACCACTTTCACGTTGGGATGGAGATCGGCTAGATGAGATGGATGTCTGGGTGCATTATCCAAAACTAATAAAATCTTAAATGAAATGTTGTTTTCCAAACAATATTCACGAACCTGAGGAATGAAACAGTTTAAGAACCAGTCTTCGAAAAGTGCTTGAGTCATCCAGGCTTTTTTGTTAGAACGGTAGTAGACTGGTAGCGTATGCCTATTCACATTTTTAAAAGCTCACGGGTTTTCGGCATGATAAATTAAAAAGGGCTTCAGCTTAAAACCAGTGATGTTTCCACCAAACAACAAAGTCAGTGTATCTTTGAAAGCCTTAAATCCAACCATGGATTTTTCTTCTTTATGAATGTACAAGCGTTCTGGCATATGTTTCCAGAATAAGCCAGTCTCATCAACATTAAAAATGTGTTCAGGTTGATAGCCTTCTACAATCACTTCATCCAAATTTTCAATGAACTTTTTCGCACCTTCCTCATCTGCACTTGCTGCTTCCCCAGTGATTCTAACATTATGCAATTGAAATCTTTTCTTAAATCGTTTAAACCACCCTTTACTTGCTGTAAATTCTTGGCTATAATCTTCTCCAGCACGTTCCTTCAATGTCTTAAAAATACTTAAAGCTTTCGTCTGCAATGTGTGAAGGCTTAATGGGACAGGTTTTTGGAGTTGACTTTCAATCCACACATTTAATAATTTTTCTATTTCATGGATAGGTCCAGTTCGTTGTTTTGTAATCACTGTAGATCTCATTGGTGCTGTACCTTTAACGGCTTCATGAATCCTTTCTTTATCTTTCAAAATTGTCGACACAGTAGAATGCAGTAGTTGAAGATCATGTGCTATTACACTCACTCTCTTAGCCCCTTCAAACTGCTTGATCACTTTCATTTTCATGTCCAGATCAATGGCTTTTCTTGCTTTCTTAGCAGGCTTGGGAACTGAGTATGATTTTCTTTTTGACGACATTTCTGATGGGGGTTTGAAGCAAACAATATATTATACAGTATACAGATGTACGCGACAGTAACGACACAATCACACTGAAGCTGCAGACTAGCAGATAATCTCTCAAAAGAGTGCGCTGCCAGCAGCGGGAAAAATTATTGTACGTGCGCTCGACATATCTTAGCCAAATAGCTATCATACAAAAATTAAATATTATCATATTGTCATCGTCGTAAAGTCGGTCTGTCGTAAGTCACATATGTTGTAAGTTGGCGACTACCTGTAATTATCGTTTCAGCAGGTGTCTACTGCCTCCTCCTCTAGAGGAGGCTCAGTGCAAAGACCCCAGACATTGGCCCCATCCTTAAGTTAATGGAGCAGGACACCAACAAGCCACCCTGGGAGGAGGCTGCAGCATTAAGTCTGGCTACCAAGCACTACTGGGTTCAGTGGGAGAGTCTGCAGCTTGGTGGAGGAGTGCTTCCAAAGAAGTGGATGACAGCCAATGGTCATATATGCTTCTGGTGGACAGTGGTGCCTAAGAAGTTAAGGGAAAAAGTGTTGCAGGAGGCACACGAAAGTGTCATGAGTAGCCACTTGGGAGTGAAGAAGCCACAGAGTCAATTACGCCAGTGTTTTTACTGGATGGGACTGTGGCATTATATAGAAGAATGATGTCGGGCTTGTGACACCTGCAATACCAAGAAAGGCCCCAGGCACAAGACACGGGTCCCATGCAGTTGTACCAGATTGGGGCACCCATGGAGCATGTTGCAGTGGCCATAGTTGGACCACTACCAGTAACTACAGCAGAGAACTGTTACATCTGTGTGGCCGTGGATTACTTTATGAATAGGCCTGAAGCCTATGTGCTGCCTAACCATGAAGCCACGACTGTTGTTGGAATCCTTGTGGAGCAGTTTTTCACATGGTTTGGTGTGCCGGGTGAAATTCACTCTGATCAAGGATGTGAGTTTGAGTCAGCTGTGTTCCAGGAATGCTGTCAACTGCTGGGGTTAAGGAAGACAAGGACAACACCCCCTGCAGCCCCAATCACATGGCATGGTAGAGAAGTTCAACTGGACACTGACACAGGAGCTGGCCAAATAATACAGTGAAGGATAGACCAAGTGGGGCCAGAAGCTGCCAGCCTTGTGTGTGGCCTACCATTCCACTGATCATGAAGCCACAGGGTACACGCCTGCCACTTGCCGGTGGATTTGATCACAGGTTGCCCGCCAGATGAGCTGCCTACAGTGAGCACAGACTATGCTCTGGCCCTGCAGGAGCATCTGGCTGAGGCAAACCACCAAGTGAGTCACAATCTGAAGTTTACCAGGAGTCTATGAAGAGACTGTATGATTGAGGCACCAAGTCCGCTGGCTTCGCTGAGGGTGACGATGTGGCTGCACAATCCCCGGAGAAAGAAGGGTCTCTCTCCCAAGCTACAGATCCTCTGGGAAGGTCCTTACACAGTGGTGGAGCCAATCTCCAAGGTGACCTACAGAATTACCAGAGGAAGTCGTTGCCAACCCAAGATTGTGCACATTGACCTTCTGTGGAGGTACTACAGACCAGGGCAATATATGGGGGGCCCTGGTGATGGTGATGACGAAGATGAAGAGGAGACCGGTCACAAAGAAGTGCAGGAAGATGAAGAGGATGCTGTGGCTGGTACTGGAGGCAATGACAAGATGGATGAGATGCAGGAGACAGATGCAGCTGGGGCAGAGGAGCAGTCTGTACTGTCACCCCCCATCCTAATGTCACGCCCAAGAAGGAGAATTAAGAGACCTCAGAGGTTTGAGGACTATGTAATGTCCTCTAAGGACGAGTTGTGATGAGAAGGACACATTTTGTTTAGTCATTTTCTTTTGTACCATGTAGAGCAGGGTTGTCAAACTCATTTACCCAAGCAGGTCATATTTCATCAGAGTATACAATATGTGGGCCAGATAATTATGAGCAGATCAATACCACTTATTTAAAGAGTATTATAATAATGATAATAATAATTATGATAAACATAATAATAATAATAATAATAATAATAATGATAATAATAATAATAATAATAATAATAATAATAATAATAATAATAATAATAAAGATGGAGTTAATCTACACTTGTGTTCAGGTGTAACCTAAAAACAAAGGTGCAAAGGAAATCAACCAATCATTTACCTTAATTTGCAGTACTGCTGCTCTCAGAAACTTGGCACCTCTTGGCCTGTACAAGTATATTAATGTTTGGCACTAAGGATTGACCAGTGGCTACCTTCAGTGTTGAGTTGAGATGTTCATCAGTTAATTGAGACCCAAGTTGAGACTTATTCAAATGCCTCTGTATTTGCATATTGCCTTGTCAAACTCTTTCAACTCTGTTTGTCAACATTTACCTTTCCTTCTTGCTGGAAGTTTGCTTACATTCAGCCTGTTCCTAAAGAGGGTGACCGTTCTAATCCCTAAAACTACTGTCCTATTGCTTTAATTTCCTGCTTATCTAAAATTTTTCAATCTATCCTCAACAGGAAGATTCATAAACATCTATCACTTCACAACCTTCTATCTGATCACCAGTATGGGTTCTGTCAAGGCTGCTCTACTGGTGATCTGGCTTTCCTTACTGAGTCTTGCTCATCCTCTTTTAGAGATTTTGGTGAAACTTTTGCTATTACCTTAGACATATCAAAAGATTTTGATAGAGTCTGGCACAAAGTTTTGATTTCAAAACTACCCTCCTATGGCTTCTATCCTTCTCTCTGTAACTTCATCTCAAGTTTCCTTTCTGACTGTTCTATTGCTGCTGTGGTAGACAGTCACTGTTCTAAATTTATTAACTGTGGTGCTCCTCGGGGTTCTGTCCTGTCACCCACTCTTTCCCACTCACATTCATCAATGATCTTCTAAAGCAAACTTCTTGCCCTATCCACTCCTACACTGATGATACCACCCTGCACTTTTCCATGTCCTTTTGTAGACGTCCAACCCTTCAGGAAGTAAACAGTTCATGCAGGGAAGCCACAGAACACCTGACTTCTGATCTCTCTAAAATTTCAGATTCATCAATGATCTTCTAAACCAAACTTCTTGCCCTATCCACTCCTACACTGATGATACCACCCTGCACTTTTCCATGTCTTTTTGTAGATGTCCAACCCTTCAGGAAGTAAACAGTTCATGCAGGGAAGCCACAGAACATCTGACTTTTCATCTCTGTAAAATTTCTGATTGGGGAAAAGCAAACTTGGTATTGTTCAATGCCTCAAAAACTCCAGCTTATGCTGGAGGAGGAAGAAGGTGTAGTGGGCCACAGCCCTGCTACTCTCTCTCTCCCTCTCTCTTGGGGCTTCCTGTGTGCCTTCCCCAAAAGTTCCCTCTGAGACACACACAGGGATGTTGACATAGTTAAGGAACCTCAGCAGGAACCTCCACCACCACCAAGGTGATAGAGAGTTCAAATGGAATAAATAGCAAAGGTATAACTGAGATGGGGTAGCATTGTAGATGGGGCAAATGCAAACACACATCAGAATTTTTGTTTGAAAAGTGCAATTCTTTGGACCAGTTAAGGAACACTTGACTGCTTTAGCAACACATTTGATACTTTTGTTAGGATGTGGCAGGCTAAGCAAAATAACATTTAAGCAAGATTCTTGTAGCCTTTTTATGTATATTTATAGATAATAGATAAGTAGCTAAAATCAAGAGTTATTTAATAATTAAAATTTACTAAAGTATAATTAGTATTAATTATAGTCTTAAGAAATAGCCATTATTTATTTAAATGTTTAAGTTTTAGGCATAACCATATTTTATGATCTGATTTTGCAATTTTATTCATAATGTTATTTACATGCACCATTATTTAGAATTGTTAAGGCTTTGTGATGTACAATATGATGTGTGATGGCCTTCAAATATTTAATTGACTTATCTGCAAGAATAACTAATGAGCTACCTCTGCTCAGGTTCTAGTTAGGTCATTTAGTCTGGTACACACACCTGAATAGTGATAAAATAGTCAATATCACCATCATTATAAAGAGATGATGGTGATGAAAAAATAGTCCTTTAAAGATAAAGTATAGTTTTCTATGCTGGATAAAACAGAAGTGATGTGAACTACAAATTATTTGAAATATTATCATATGATCTCACAAACTGTGATACTTCGAGTTTTGGATGAAGCATAAATCTCAGTTACAAGTATTCTAGAATTTTTTTTTTTTCTCTCTCTCTCCATTACCATTGTATTCTGTACCTCTGGCATGCATTCCATGTAGATATCTTACTTATCTAGGACAAAGTAAAGATTGTAGTTTTGTATGATCCCAAGAATATATTTTTATTGTACAATAAATGTAATTTGATTATACTTTATCATCTTTAAAAGCAGTACTGTGTTTGACTTAGTTTTTGGTTTTCCCCACTTCATAAGATGTTAGAACAAATGACTTTTTCTTTTTTTTCATCATAACAGTCCTAACTGTTCATCAATACATTGTTATATTTTTATGTAACTAACTGATCAACTGTCATCCAAATTAAGTAAATATATATAAATACTATGACATACTATGTTTTTCACAGTGAGACATGTGATACTTGCAGGTGGTATAATAATTTATACTTTTATGTAAGGATTATGCAGTTTTATCATTATAGTACTTTCTTGAGCTTTCTGCCAAACCATACATTCCTAGAAGCATGTTACCACCATATTCTCCATGCTCTAATTTCCTTCAGAGATTGTAGTTTGTTCAAATAAATGAGTTGTGTGTACTTCCAGGGTACCTTGCAACACAGTTCATAATTAAGTGTTTACTATCACACCCAACCTGACAATGAAGGGAATGGTGTCCTTTACCATTAATGTAAAGATGCACATTTTGGCTTGGTGTTTTTATAGCAATATGAGTAATATCCCCAATCATTTTATAAAAATTTGCTTTCCTCAATTTTTCCCAATACAGTTGTGCATTGTTGTAGTCCGCTGGGCATCTTAACCTCTGTGAGTACTTTCCTGTAGAGAGCTTCAGTGACACCAGCTATTGCTCTTGAAACACTTGACTGGTGCACACTTGCAGCATCACCAACAACACTTTGAAAACCACCAATTGCAAGGAATCTCAGGGCAATTAACACTTGTGTTGCAACAGGCAGAGCACGGACCATGCCATTTGGTGGAGCAACATGTGGGTCTAGTTCTTGGAACAGCTGCACAATTTCTTCACGCAGAAGTCTAGGTAAATTTGCAGTTTCAACTAGTACTTCCCCCTTGACCCCCCATAAGGTAAATTAACCTAAAATTTTGTAATCCCTAACTGGGGGAGGACTTTGTCCCTCCAGGGTACCCCCATATGATAAAATTCACAGGGTAAATAGAGTTTGCAACCTTTAGCTTAAATGTGGTACCAAAGCAACCTTTACTAAAGGGACCTTTGGCACTGATCGTAAGGGACCTTTATGACCTTAAGCAGTCTAAGGGAACTTTAGCACTTAAAGGGCCCTTAAACCTTTTGAGCATCTGGCCCCAGGACTGAGGCCAATGTTGAGCACGTCAAGCAGATGGTGCATAGCAATTGTCAGCTGACTGTTTGGCTGATCACAAATAAGTTGGGCATGAATTGGGAGAACGTCTGGAAGATTATCACTGAAGATTTGGACAAGTGGAAAGTCTGCACAAAGATGGTGCTGAAACTGGTGAAAGATGATCAGAAGGATCGACACGTGCAAGTGTGTCAAGACATCCTCAAGTGTCTTGAAACAGAACCAGACTTACTAGGGAGAGTCATCACCAGTGATGAGTCATGGATCTTTGGTTACAACCCAGAGACCAAACGCCTTCAGTGGAAGAGTCCGACGTCACCAAGGCCGAAGAAAGCAGGACAGTCAGAGTCCAAAGTCAAAGTCACGTTCATCGCATTTTCTGATGTGCAGGGCATCGTCCACTGCGAGTTCTTGCCACACGGCCAGACAATCAACCAGCATGTCTATAGAGAGATATTGCGGCACTTGCTTCATTCAGTGCACAAGAAGAGGCAAGAGTTGTGGCAGGATAACTTGTGGCTGCTTCACCATGACAACGTACAAGCTCACAATGCCCTGAGCATCCGACAGTTCCTGGCTGAGAAGAACATTGCCATGCAGAAGCAACTTACCTACTCACCCGATCTGGCTCTGTGTGATTTTTTTCCTCTTCCTAAGCTCAAGGGGGTCATCAAGGGGACCCATTTTGAAGATGTGGATGACATCAAAGAGGCTGTGACGATGGAGCTGTGGAGATCCAAAAAGAATCATTCCAGGAGTGCATGCAAGCATGCCAGAGAAGGATGGGAAAGTGTGTTAGATTCCAGGGGGATTACTTCAAAGGAGAAAACTTGTAGTTTGTAGTTTGGATTCAAAATAAACCTTTTGTGACACCAGTCCTGGAACTTTTCTGACACACCTTGTATATATATATATATATATATATATATATATATATATATATATATATATATATATATATATATATATATATATATATATATATATATATATATATATATATATATATATATATATATATATATATATATATATATATATATATATATATATATATATATATATATATATATATATATATATATATATATATATATATATATATATATATATATATATATATATATATATATATATATATATATATATATATATATATATATATATATATATATATATATATATATATATATATATATATATATATATATATATATATATATATATATATATATATATATATATATATATATATATATATATATATATATATATATATATATATATATATATATATATATATATATATATATATATATATATATATATATATATATATATATATATATATATATATATATATATATATATATATATATATATATATATATATATATATATATATATATATATATATATATATATCATGCTCAATAGGAATAATACGCCATTAACATTATTGGGCAAGAGAATTTTAGACAGTAAGGTTAATGACCAGGTTATATTAATATTACTTAGCAAGCCATTAATGTTAATGGCCTGTTATCCCTATTGAGCATGATACACACACACACACACACACACACACACACATTATATATATATATATATATATATATATATATATATATATATATATATATATATATATATATATATATATATATATATATATATATATATATATATATATATATATATATTGTAGGAGGGACACTGGCCAAGGGCAACAAAAATCCAATAAGAAAAAAAAGCCCACTGAGATGCCAGTCCCAAAACAGAGTTTGAAGCAGTAGTCAAAAACTGAAGGATAAGTGTCTTGAAACCTCCCTCTTGAAGGAGTTCAAGTCATAGGAAGGTGGAAATAGAGAAGCAGGCAGGGAGTTCCAGAGTTTACCAGAGAAAAGGATGAAAGATTGAGAATACTGGTTAACTCTTGCATTAGAGTTGACAGAATAGGGATGAGAGAAAGAAGAGTCTCGTGCAGCAAGGCCATGGAAGGAGGGGATACATGCAGTTAGCAAGATCAGAAGAGCAGTTAGCATGAAAATCATGGTACAAGATAGCTAGAGATGCAACATTGGCAATAAGAAAAAGTCTGAAGACAGTCAGAGGAGAGGAGTTGATAAGACAGAAAGCTATTGATTCCACCCTGTCTAAAAGAGCAGTAAGAGTGGAACCCCCTAGACATGTGAAGCATACTCCATACATGGGCAGATAAAGCCCCTGTACAGAGTTAGCAGCTGGGGGAGGGTGAGAAAAACTGGTGGAGATGTCTCAGAACGCCTAACTTTGGAGTTGAGCGAGGTAAGGCGGGATGAGAGAGTTGAGGTGTGAGGATGTAGGGCAAGAGGAGGGAAGAAGTGTCCAGAAGGGTCGGAGGAGGGAGAGTGGGGGAGATATCTGTATGATGGAGAGTTAGGTCATGCTGAGATGGGAGAAGTGAGGTTGAGATGAGTAGATGAAGGAGTGGAGAGGATGGAAGGGTTTAAGATGAGAGGATTAGGTGAAGTAAATGTAGATGAGTTGTATAAATATTTTGCAGATAAATTGCATACAGGTCAGGTCAGTTAGCAAACATCCCATATAGAGCAATAAGATCACAGAAAAATGATCCTGAATGGATGACTGTTTGATTAAAACACTATATAGGGTGGAAGAGAAGTAGATATAAGAGATTAAAGGCAGGGGAAGAAGTTTTAAGGCCACAGTATAATGAATTAGAACAGTCAGGAGGTTAACAAGGAAAGCTAAAAGCAATTATGAATTAAAGGTAGCCAGCCAGGCAAAGATGGACTCCAAGGGATTTTATCAGGTATACAGGATGAAGAATAAGGAAACTATAGGTCCATTAAAGACAGATGGGGAGCTGGTTAGTTCTTGGGAGGAGATTAGTAAAATTCTGAATGAGTATTTTTTAACTGTCTTCACACAGGAAAATATTCATGATATGCTGAATAGTGAACAGATGTTTAGAGCAGATGAAAGTGAGAAGCTGACAGATATTACCATAACTAAGGAGATAGTGGAACAGGAGATAGAGAGGCTAAAAAAAGTTCAAGACACCAGGACCAGATGAAAAAATATATCCCAGAGTACTTAAAGAATGCAAAGAGGTTATTAGTGAACCATTAGTTTCTGTCTTTAGGAAATCACTTGTCAGGTGAGGTACCAGTAATGTGGAGGCAGCCTAATGTAGTACCCATCTTTAAGAAAGGAGATAAAATTTTAACATCTAATTATAGACCTGTCAGTTTAACTTCTGTTGTAGGTAATAATAGTCAATAATAGTGAAGAACATTTGGGACCATTTAGACAAACATAACTTGATAAATCAGTCACAGCATGGCTTCACAAAGGGGAAGTCTTGCCTGATGAACTTGTTAATTTTTTACAGTAAAGTGTGCAAGGCAACAGGTAATGGTGATAGATATGACATCCTATATCTGGACTTTACTAAAGCGTTTGACAAGATACCCAATCAGAAGCTCCTGAGAAAGGTTAGGGCACACGGGATAGATGGCAAGGTGTTAGGCTGGATAAGGTCATGGCTAAGCAACAGGTGACAGAGTTGTAATAAATGGCTCTATATCCAAGTAGGGTTATGTAATTAGTGGGATGCCACAGGGATCAGTATTAGGGCATTGTTGTTTTTAATATATATATATATATATATATCAATGATTTGGCTAGTGGAATTAGTAGTGATGTTAGTAAATCTGCATATGACACAAAGATAGGTAGATTAATTAGGTTAGAATCTGATGCCATCACCTTGCAGGCAGATTTAGATAGGATGAACGAATAGACAGGCAGATGGTAAATGCAGTTTAATATCGACAAATGTAAAGTACTTAGCGTAGGTAGAGGAAACCCACACAGTAGTACACAATAAACGATGAAACTCTGGTAGGTTCAGGGTACGAAAAAGATTTAGGAGTTATAGTTAGTTAGCTCTGAACTCTGTTTTAGGAAAGCAATGCATAGAGCCAGAAAAAAAGGGCAAATAGGGTATTAGGATTTATTTTTAGAAGTGTTAAAAGTAGAAGGCCTGAAGTAGTACTAAAGTTACATTTGGTGCTGGTCAGACCTCACACACTGTGCAATTCTGGTCCCCACATTACAGGAAGGATATATGTCTATTAGAATCAGTACAAAGGAGAATGACTAAAAGGATACAAGAGATGGGGAGTATTCCTTATGAGGTGAGATTGAAACTGTTAAATTTACATTTTTTAGAGAGAGATTTAGGTTAAGAGGGGAACTGATAGAAGTCTTTAGGTGGTGTAAGGGTTATAACAAGGGAGATGTAAGCAAAATTCTTAGGATCAGCAACCAGGACAGAACAAGAAATAACAGATTCAAACTTGAAAAATTTAGGTTTAAGAAAAAGATAGGAAGAAATTGGTTCTCAAATAGAGTGGTAGATGAGTGGAACAGACTCATTAATCATGTTGTTACTCTGAAGACATTAGGGAGCTTTAATAGAAGATTAGACAGATTTATGGACAGGGATGATAGTTCGAAATAGGTAGGTATATTTTGTAAAGGGACTGCCACGTGTAAGCCTAGTGGCTTCTTGCAGCTTCCCTTATTTCTTATGTTCTTATGTAACTTCATAGAAGCTGTTTTAGCTAGAGATCAGATGTGAAGTTTCCAGTTTAGATTATAAGAAAAGGACAGATTGAGGATGTTCAGTGTAGAAGAGAGGGACTGTTGAGTGTCAATGAAGAAGAGGGGATAGTTGTCTAGAAGGTTGTGTTGAGTTGATAGATGGAGGAATTGAGTTTTTGAGGCACTGAACAATACCAAGTTTGCTCTGCCCCAATCAGAAATTTCAGAAAGATCAGAAGTCAGGCATTCTGTGGCTTCCTCGCATGAACTGTTTACTTCTTAAAGGGTTGGACATCTATGAAAAGACGTGGAAAAGTGCAGGGTGGTATCATCAGTGCAGGAGTGGATAGGAAAAGAAGTTTGGTTTAGAAGATCATTGATGAATAATAGGAAGAGAGTGGGTAACAGAGCAGAACCCTGAATAACACTACTGTTAATGGATTTAGGAGAACAGTGACCATCTACTTGCCTCCTCAGCGGTCATGTTGTTTCCATAGTATGGCGCAGGAAGAGTTGTTTTGGGTAATTTTATCTGCTTACTATGAATTTGTTATTTTCTTTATTTTTTTTTTTTATTTCTGGTATGTCATAAAGAAAACTAAAAACCTGTGAGTGTAAATTTATGGTGAACAATTAAGTGTTCATTATAATACAGAATGTATCCATGATTTACTTGTATGTGATTTATGTTGTAGTATACTTGCAACCTGCTTCTTCACCACACTCTTTAAGTCCACAAACTTCTTCATAACTTCAGTGGGTGTTCTGCCCTCACCACCATTGCCAAACTTGCCCACTGCACTTCTTTTCCATGGTGAGAGGAGCATTATGTACTCCCAGCAGGACTGCCTTTCTCTCATGCAATACCCTCATCTGTATGAAGTACTCTTCATTGCTTTATCTTAGCCTTTTGTTTGCCTTTTGTTTGTCATGGCAAACATGTCAGCTGTCAAACATGACAACATCTTGTCAACTGATAAGTTCCATGAATGCGACTGGTTACACATGGCTGTAATCCCTATGTCTGATTGGCCAAACAGCTCAGCTGCTATGATAAATGAGCCCCCCTCCACACAACGCTCCCTTAAGTTAACAAGAGGCTAGAGTGAGTTTTGAGCATCGACCTCAGAGATCAGCCTTTAGGTGATCATAGCAGAAGGTCCCTTAGAGGCACACTATGAGAGAATTTTGAGCATCTGACCCCAGTGGTATAGTAGGGAGCTCCACAAGACTGGCCTTTTCCACCAGAGGCCAGTGGGCTACATGTGTGAATGATGTGTGTTGCTTTGTCTAGGTCACCCCATGTGAGATTGCCAGCCTAGTATATAAATGGATAGATGTCAGCAGTAAGGTGCCTGCTCAGCCCACCACCACCCACTACCACTGTGGAATGAAGAGGTAGTGATAATGGCCCCAGTGACCCTCCTCCCATTGCAGAAAAAGGTGAAGTAAAATTTCAAATTTCTTATCTTTTCTTTCCCTTTTAATTGCTTGTAGAAAAGTATACAGAACAATGGGGTGATGCTACTCATGGAACATTTATTTTATCAGCAAAGACAGTGCTTATATCAACTGTACTGAGGCTAAATCATTATCGATCATTATTTGCTTTTTGTTTCAAGTGTACTGTAAATATAAAGGTAGTATACATCCATAGATTTTTCAATATCCATGGGTGTTTCTGTTACTTAACGCCAAAGGATTTTCAGGGATGACTGCATACTTCCATGATTTCAACCATGTTTTCTTTTCTTTTCTATTCTTTTCACACCACAGGCATTTCTCAAGTAACTCAGTTCAACAACCTCTTATTTGCTCTTTGGTCTCCATCTTCCAATCCACAACCAAATATCAACATAACAGTTACTACAATTATTCCACACTACAATGGAAAAATAAATATAAATATTCTAAAAGATAAGTACAAACAGGGCTCAAGAATGATGCACTCATTCTTAAATATAAATCTCAAAAAAGAAAAATGTTTAATATACCATAAATTTAGGAGAAATAAAAATAAAATAAATAGAAACAAAGCGTGATTTTCAGTTGTAAACCATACAACAGAAAATAAGTAACGTTATCTTTTTTTAAGATTGGTTATAAATTCAGCTAAATAAATCCTATTACTGAGTTCTCAATCAATGCAAGGTTTTCCTAGCTACGTACTGATCAACAAAGAGCCATCCACAGTGAGCCAAAGAGTACTTGGCTATAGGCAGTGGAGGTCTAGCTGAGAAAGACTGGTGGTGGGGCTTACTGATAGTGTATGTAGCCATGGATGACAGCTGATTTAAAAGTAATCCATTGTCAGAGTTCCACTGTCTACACTTAATCTTGAAAGCAATATCTCAGCCAGAGTGGGAAAGATTGTTATGGTAGAAGGTAAAAACTGTACATCTGTCTGAGGGAAACTGAGCTGTCAATGAGGGAAAAAATCTGGTTGATGGCTCCTTCCCCTACTTCCAGAGAGTTGATTCAGTTTGAGGCAAATATTTTAAAAATTCCCAATATGTAAATAAATTTTAACACTGAATTATATTGTATCATTCTTGAAATTTACGTTAAATTTCAAACCCATGCAGTCCCATTTTTGTCTCTATACTGACTGTCTCTTCTTTTATTGTGTGCTTCAAATTCTTGCTGTCTTCCTCCTGTGTATAGCTCTTCCTCTCACTGCTCTTCCTCTCACTGTTCTCACTGTGTATGACCCAGCCAAGACAGGAATACGTAAGTCTCCTAAATTTTTCCTCAATTTTGCCCACTTTCCCATTCCTTGGTGCATTTTACTCCAGCTCAGTATTTGTCACTCCAAAATTCAATTCAAACTTTTGCTCTTTACACACAGTATCAAACATAAGTAATAATAACATAATAATAATATTACAAAAAATAAAACTCTGAATATTAATGAAATTATAATTTTTATAAACATGATTACCTGAAGTACTTTGTTAAAATTAAGTTACCAGATTTAATTAATTCTTAATGTTCTTAATGTTAATGAGCATAATTATGCTGGAAATGACTCGAAAGCAATTTTGCATATTTGGCATATTTCTTTCTGTCAATTTTGTTGAGGAAGCACTCACTAATTGGATACATGTTGCCAGAGTTAAAAGTGTTCACCAGCACCCCTGAGGCTCTCAAGGCTGCAACCATACGGTCCACTCTTGGTGAAAGGTAGAGTGCGTCCAGCTCTAGGGATTCCAATTTGCACAAAGATGGGAAAGTTTTTTCTCTCTGTAAGCAGTTGTACAAAATGTTAAGTTCACATAACATGAAATTTCATATTCTTACTAAGTGTTACAGTCAAATTACAGATATAGAAACAGAAAAAATCATTAGAAAATGTATCACATGGAAGTATCCACAAGCTTCTCCCATTAGATAGAGCCACTTCTCCCTGAAAGAGTGATACTGACAGCCTGGTACTGAGCAGCAGAAGAGTGAGATCTTCTGCTAATTCAGTGAGGGATCAGGCTTTGTTTTATTTATTTTATTCATTTTTGTTTTATTTTTATTTATTTATTTATTTTTATTTTTTTTTTCACCCATAGATACTCTGCTCAACTTGAGGTCTGTAAGAATGTGGTTATAATCAGATGTAATTTCTTAAGAGACAGAGAGAAGATGTGGTTCACACCAGCCTATTACCATCATCCCTGTCCCTGTCCATGACACCACAAACACAACAGCCGTCCACTTAGGAGGATACGGCCTCCATCACAGGGCGACAATGTGGCATCAGCCCATCAATCATCAGTCCTGCACACACACCAAAATAAGATGGACCACAAGGATCTCCTCATCAATGCTGCTCTCTTATTGCTGGACAATTCAGAACCAGAAGACTGCCCAGTTAGGCCAGCAAAACAAATGATGAGATGGACAGTATAAGCATGGCAATTACTGCTGGAGAGGCTGTTATGAGGAGAGCACATGATCTTCATGGAGGCAGAGATGAGGGCTGATAGAAAAAGCTTCCATGGAGCCTACCCTATGACCCCAGCCACTTTTCAGGAGCTAGTGCAACTTGTTGGTCCTCACATGCACATGCTCCAATGTTGTGTGTTTGCCACAGGATCAGCTGCTCTGAGGTTGCATGGTGGTGTTGCTGCATTTCCAGATTCACTGAATAATGGTCTTCACCTCACACTCTAAGAAAATATATTTAAACATTCATTATAATAATATGATCTTATATCTTTTTCTGTGTACAAATACTAATATTTCACCTTTGCATGATATCAAGGATATCCAACACTATCAATAATGGTCAACACTGCAGCCATCCCTATATCATAACATGAATTTATTTCATCTTTGGATGACTAGACAGCCATGAGCACAGAGGATCTGGTTCCCATCTAGTTCACCATTTGTGATGCCATGGACAGGAACAGGGGTAATGATGATGGGTTGGTGTGAACTGCACCAAAGAAGAAGAGGAAGAAGAATAAGAAGAACTCTCTCTCTCTCTCTCTCTCTCTCTCTCTCTCTCTCTCTCTCTCTCTCTCTCTCTCTCTCTCTCTCTCTCTCTCTCTCTCTCTCTCTCAAGTGATATTTAGAGGAACAAACATTTCCCATTATCCAAATAAATTATGCATATGCATATACAACAACAGTACAACTGTTTCCTGTTTTTATGAAGCAAACATTTTCACTATTATGTGTATAACCTCTCAGACTAGCAAACTTAGAGACAGTTAATGTGAATATGCAAAAGGATAAAGAGGAATAGGATTATAAGTTTAGCTTTCAGGAGAGAGAGAGAGAGAGAGAGAGAGAGAGAGAGAGAGAGAGAGAGAGAGAGAGAGAGAGAGAGAGAGAGAGAGAGAGAGAGAGAGAGAGAGAGAGAGAGAGAGAGAGAGAGAGCGCTGATGTGGTTCACAAAATCATGTCATCACTCTCTCTCTTGCAATCACTAGGAGCCTTGTGTGTGTGTGTGTGTGTGTGTGTGTGTGTGTGTGTGTGTGTGTGTGTGTGTGTGTGTGTGTGTGTGTGTGTGTGCATATTTATTTACCTAGTTGTAATTTACAGGGCCTGAGCTATGCTCGTGTGGTCCTGTCTCCATATCTACATTTGTCCAGCTTTTCCTTGAAGTTGTGCACACTCATTGCCAATGCTACATCTTCACTAAGGTTGTTCCAAACTTTTATACAATGGGACCTTAGTTCTATAACTTGATTTGTTCATGAATGCTATTCAAAATCCGAAATGTTCGAAAACCGAAACTATTTTCCCCCTAGGAATCAATGTAAAATGCATTAATTTGTTCCCAGACACCATTCTGCCCTGTCTTAGTGGCTTATGACAGACGTTCCCACAGCCAAGATGGCTGCTTCACAACATCTCCAACTCACAAATTATCTATCCAGAATGATGCATCGAATGAACTTAGTGACACAGAATACATCAGAAGATGCTGTTTAGACAATTAAGGTATTCTGTTTGTCACTGATCTAGGGAGGGAAGCCTTACAGAGAGACATAAGAGGAGCAACCCACTTACAGCCAAAATGAAAGTGATCATAACACTTGGACACCTTGCTGTTGGGAAAAGCAACTGGAAAAATGCAGTTGAGCAGTAGTGATGGTGTTGTGGGTCAGCGAGAGAGCCACAGGTGGCTTGGGATAACTCCTGTGAGCCCCAACTGTTTGTTTATATCGAGGCTTTTCATTGGGATCACATTTACCTTATTTCAAATATTGACTTACTATCTTACACTCTGTGTCTCTCCAAATATATAAAAATGAAGTAAATATTTATAGAAACTATAAATTAGTAATACACAGCAGCTTTTACTATGTCTTCTAAATTTGAAATCAAGTAACTTTGTTCCAGAACCAAATTATGGTACTGCAAATGAAACAATAATGAGCACAACATTTTGTTAAAAACTGATTTGTTCAAAAAGGAAGGCCTTCAGTAACGAAGGTTCCACTGTATTTCTCCGTGGGAAACTATATTTCTTTATGTTACTCAAGCATCTTCCTATTCTTAATTTTTTTGATGTGTGTTCTTGTGTATCTGGTGTTTCCTACTCAGCAGCAGTTTCTCATTATCTATATTTTCCACTCTATTCCACAATTTATAGATTAGTATTAAGTGTCCCCTTTCTCCTTTCTGTTCCAATGTTAGCAGTTTCATTTCCTTTAACCTGTCTTCACGTGTTAATTCTTCCAGTTCTGAAACCATCTTCATTGCCATCCTTTGTATCCTTTTTATTTTTTTTACATATTTCTTCTTATGGGGAAACCACACTGATTCAGCATATTCCAACTTTGGTCTAATCATGATGGTAATTATCTTGCTCATCATATTTTTATCCATGTAGTGAAATGCTGTTCCAGTATTTCTCACCATTTTACATGTATCTCTGAATATCTTTCCTACATGCTTCTCCGACTGTTGAATATCCTTATCATTTCTTCATTTCCTATTTTATATGTACATTCTGGGCTCTTTTCACTTCTCCCTATTTCCATTACATGACATTTTTTTCACATTAAATTCCATCTCCCATTTCTTACTTCAGTCCCAGATTTTATTAGAATCCTCTTGTGGAATTTTGCAGTTTCTGTTGTTTCTTGTATGTCCTTGTAACTTTGCATCATTTGCAAACAAGATCATGTAACTCATTACTCCTTCAGGCATATCACATCAGGAAAAGTACTGGTGCCAGCACTGATCCTTGTGGTACTCCACTATCTACTTTTCTTCATTTTGATTTAACATCTTTTACATCTTTTTCTCATTTCCCTTCCCTTTAAGTAACTTTCCATCCAGTTTTTCTTTTATTTTTCTGTTTAATCCTCTTATATTTTCTAGCTTCCATAATAACCTGCTGTGTGGAACTTTGTCAAAAGTTTTTTTTTAGATTTAGATGCAGTCTACCTATCCATCCCATCTTGTTTTATCTCAGTCACTCTTAAATAAAAGCTCATCATACTGGTTACACATGATCACTTTTGTCTAAAGCCACACTGTTTTTCTGTTATTATATCATGTTTTCTAGAAAATTTGTCCACTGCTTCTTCATCACTTTTCACATATCTTACATATTATGCTGGTCCAGAGTTTAGTGGTTCTTCTTTCCTTCCACTACTATAAATTGGCACTATGTCTACTCTCTTCCAATTGATAATGAGCACATAATTTATTATGTCATATACTGATTCAATTGTTTCCTGCACTCTTCTAAAATGAAACCTGATACTTCATCTGGTCCTGTTACTTTTCACCCTTCCAGTTCCAGTTCTTCATCTTTATTTTTTTTTATTTATTTATTTACTTTTTTTTTTTTTTTTTTTTTTTTTGCACTTGTGCATCGTGCATTGTGTGTTGTCCTTTTTCTTTAGCCTTGTATAATGGGGCATATTTATTCACTTCAGTTTCATATATATCCATAAAAATGTCTTGCAAATCATTTGCTCTTTTCAGCTTTTAACAGTCCATTCCTTCATAAAATTTCTTAAGGTCATCTGTGTTTGCTTTTCCATAGTTTCTCCTATTTTCTTTGTATGATTTATCCTCTTCACTGACATAATTATCAGTCACTATTTATATCATTACATGGTCATCTTTCCCCATGGGACACATGTATCTTAATTCTTTAGTTAGGTCCATACCCTTTGTTAGTATTGTCTAATCTTGCTAGTTCATCATCTCCCCTATATCTTATATTTTCAGTCACTCAGTGCATCACTGAGTTTTCCATAGTCAGCTTCAGAAATCTTTCTCCCCATGCACTCTTGTTTCCTCTTGGTTCAAATGTTTCCCAATTTACTTCTTTCCAACTGAAGTCAACTAATAATACTCTTTTATTAATTTTGATTAACTTAAACACTGAATGGTATATTCTATTATATTCTCATATTCTTCCTTGCTTCAAGAATTTGTTTTGGGTGGTACATAGTTTGTTATTGCCATTAGTATTTCTCCAAGTTAACACTCATAATTTCTGCTTTCCTTTCTCCACACTTCATTATTTTTGTCTTTGCCTCTTTTCTTGTCATTATCATTACTCTCCTTTACCAATCCTGTCTCTTCTCCATATATTGAAGTTGTTAATGACTATCTGGTTTTCTTCTTTTAGCTCTGTTTCCATTAAACACACCACTCTCGGTTTTCTCTTTTAAATAGTCTTTTAATTCCAGTTTTCTGTGTATCAATCTGTCTATATTGGTATACATCACAATTTGTTGTTCATTTTTACTATTATCTCTGCTTTATTTTCATTTACTTCTTTACCTTTATGTACCATTTCTTCACTCTATCTCCCAAAACCCTCCAAAACTCCACTGTCTGTGTGTGTGTGTGTGTGTGTGTGTGTGTGTGTGTGTGTGTGTGTGTGTGTGTGTGTGTGTGTGTGTGTGTGTGTGTGTGTGTGTGTGTGTGTGTGTGAACATCCTCACTGCTGCATTCAATCCTTCGGAAAGTCAGAGATGGCGCAGGTGTCCAGTAAGAGGACAGCAGCAATATCATCATTCCTGTAACAAGTGACTTTCAATCACAGGAAACATATTCATCAGGAAACATATTCAAGAGGACAGCTTCAGTGCTTTTTTAACCCTTTTGAGTGTCTGGTCTGTATTTAAGTTACTTCTGTTCACTTCAGATATCACTTGTGCCCATAAAAGCTCAAGTGGGTTTAAGATAAAGTGATATGAGGACAGTCTTACCTCTTCATGTCCATTGCTATAAGTTAGTTCATTTATTTCACATTTCCTTTGTATTTGTTTTTTGCCACCAATTGATGTGACTCCTTTTTTACAGACATCATGGGGTACAACATTTATTTATTTACTTATTATTTATTTTTATATAAATGAGGCTCTGACTAAGGGCATCAAAAAGGTGAAGGGAAAGAGTGCTAGAGAGAAAAAAAAAGTTTATTGAAGGTGCTAGACCCAATAGTATAGAGGCCAGTCCAAAAACCAAATCCAGGATTAGTAAGAGAAACATCTCCAAACCTTTCCCTCCAATAGACAAGAGAAAGTGCAGAAACAGCCAAAAGCTGTTATAAAATTTCATCTTGTGCCAAACCCTGGCAACAGGTGATAGTGTAATGTATTTTCTTTGTTTTATGCCACCTGCTGAGGTGGCTCAGCTTTGAAGGTACAGTTTGTTATATAAAGTATTGTCACAGCTGCCAGAAAATTTCACTGGAGGGAAACCTTGGCAGTAACTGGCTTCAGATGTTTTCACTAGTAGTTGTCTGATGTATTTCAGTGTGCATTTATTTGTCTAGTTATGTTTGCCTAATTGTGACAAGGATGCAGAACTATACTCATACTGTCCAGCATCTGTATCTACTATCAACCAACTTGGCTGTAGAAGCTATGAATAGTTATTGCTTGCACCACGTCCTTGTTTACACAGTTCCATTTTTTTTTATTTATTTATTTATTTATTTTTTTTTTTTATGTAGGAGGGACACTAGCCAAGAGCAACAAAAATCCAACATAAAAAAAAAGCCCACCGAGATACCAGTCCCAGAAAAGGGTCAAAAGTGGTAGTCAAAAAATTGAAGGATAAGTGTCTTGAAACCCCCCTCTTGAAGGAATTCAAGTCATAGGAAGGTGGAAATACAGAAGCAAGCAGGGAGTTCCAGAGTTTACCAGAGAAAGGGATGAATGATTGAGAATACTGGTTAACTCTTGCATTTGAGAGGTGGACAGAATAAGGGTGAGAGAAAGAAGAAAGTCTTGTGCAGCGAGGCCGTGGGAGGAGGGAAGGCATGCAGTTAACAAGATCAGAAGAGCAGTTAGCATGAAAATAGCAGTAGAAGACAGCTAGAGATGCAACATTGTGGCGATGAGAGAAAGGCTGAAGACAGTCAGTTAGAGGAAAGGAGTTGATGAGAAGAAAAGTTTTTGATTCCACCCTGTCTAGAAGGGCAATATGAGTGAACCCCCCCCCAAAACATGTGATGCATACTCCATACATGGACAGATAAGGCCCTTGTACAGAGTTAGCAGCTGGGGGGGGGTAAGAAAAACTGGCAGAGAGATATCTCAGAATCCCTAACTTCATAGAAGCTGTTTTAGCTAGAGATGAGATGTGAAGTTTCCAGTTCAGATTATAAGTATGTGAAGTTTCCAGTTCAGATTATAAGTAAAGGACAGACTGAGGATGTTCAGTGTAGAAGAGAGGGACAGTTGAGTGTCACTGAAGAAGAGGGAATAGTTGTCAGAAAGGTGTTCAGTTGATAGATGGAGGAATTGAGTTTTTGAAGCATTGAACAATACCTAGTTTGCTCTGCCCCAATCAGAAATTTTCGAAAAATCAGAAGTCAGACATTCTGTGGCTTCCCTGCATAAAATGGTTACTTCCTGAAGTGTTGGACGTCTATGAAAAGTTGTGGAAAAGTGCAGGGTGGTATCATCAGCACAGGAGTGGATAGGACAAGAAGTTTGGTTTAGAAGGTCATTGATGAATAAAAAGAAGAGAGTGGGTGACAGGACAGAACCCTGAGGAACACCACTGTTAATAGAATTAGGAGAACAGTGACTGTTTACCACAACAGCAACAGAACGGTCAAAGGAAACTTGAGATGAAGTTACAGAGAGAAGGATAGAACCCGCAGTTTAGAAATCAAAGCTTTGTGCCAGACTCTATCAAAAGCTTTTGATATAATAAAATTATCCAAGGCAATAGCAAAAGTTTCACCAAAGTCTCTAAAAGAGAGTGACCAAGACTCAGTAAGGAAAGCCAGATCACCAGTAGAACAGCCTTGACAAAAACCCATACTGGCGATCAGATAGAAGGTTGTGAAGTGATAGATGTTTAAGAATCTTCCTGTTGAGGATAGATTCAAAAACTCTAGATAGGCAGGAAATCAAAGCAATAGGACAGTAGTTTGGGGATTAGAACGGTCACCCATTTTAGGAACAGGCTGAATGTAAGCAAATTTCCAGCAAGAAGGAAAGGTACGAGTATATGTTGACAGACAGAGTTGAAAGAGTTTGACTAGGTAAGGTGCAAGCACGGAGGCACAGTTTCAGAGTATAACAGTTGGTACCCCATCAGGTCCATAAGTATTCCAAGGGTTTAGGCCAGCTAGGCCATGGAAAACACCAATGCGAAGAATTTTAATAGGTAACATGAAGTAGTCAGAGAGTGGAGGAGAGGGAGGAATAAGTCCAAGGTAGAGTTTTTGGAGGAGAGGGAGGAATAAGTCCAAGGTAGAGTTTTTAGCAAATGTTTGAACAAAGAGTTCAGCTTTAAAGATAGATGTGATAGTAGTGGTGTCATCTGGTTGAAATAAAGGAGGGAAAGAAGAAGAAGCAAAGTTATTGGAGATATTTTTGGCTAGATCCCAAAAGTCATGAGGGGAGTTAGATCTTGAAAGGTTTTGACACTTTCTATTAATGAAGGAGTTTTTGGCTAGTTGGAGAACAGACTTGGCATGGTTCCAGGCAGAAATATAAAGTGCATGATATTCTGGTAATGGAAGGTAATGGAGGTACTTAATACCTTTTGTGGGCCACCTCCCTATCATGTATAGCACAAGAACAAGCTGTATTAAACCAAGGTTTGGAAGGTTTAGGTCAAGAAAAAGAGTGAGGAATGTACACCTCCATGCCAGACACTACCACCTTTTCTATGTGCTTGGCACACAAAGACGGGTCTCTGACACGAAGCAATAGTCATTCCAAGGAAAATCAGCAAAATACCCTTTGGTCCCCCCCAACTAGAAGAGGCACCTTTGCTCAAGGGATCCTGAGGAAGGATTGGAGAAATAGGACAAGATACAGATATGAGATTGTGATTGGAAAAGCCCAACACAGAAGAGAGGGTGACAGCATAAGCAGAAGGATTAGAGGTCAGGAAAAGGTCAAGAATGGTGGGTGTATCTTAAAGACAGTCAGGAATACAGATAGGGTGTTGCACCAATTTCTCTAGGTCATGGAGGATAGCAAAGTTGAAGGCTAGTTCACCAGGATAGTCAGTGAAGAGAGAGAAAAGCCAAAGCTGGCGGTGAACACTGAAGTCTCCAAGAATGGAGATCTCTGTAAAAGGGAAGAGGGTCAGAATGTGCTCCACTTTCGAAGTTAAGTAATCAAAGAATTTCTCATGGTCAGAGGAGTTAGGTGAGAGGTATACAGCACAGATAAATTTAGTTTGTGAGTGTAGGATATAGCTGTTATATCTATCGCATACGGTACGATATGTTGGCCCTCCCGGCACCACTGTACGCTCTGCCGCTCTCGAGGCAGTCCAGGGAATAAAGGTCTTAAGGAAGCACTGCGTCTTCCTTACACCCTACATGGCGCAGTGATTGGAGTAACCATGGCTGGCCGGCCCCGCTTCCACACAACCACGTCAAGGGCTCCCAGGACACCTAGGACACCTGGGGTCCCCAGCAGCCATCTCGCCACCACACTGGAGATGCAGCAGGCGCTGATGGCCATGCAACAAGCCCTCGCACGCCGGTCGCCTGCCTCCAGAGTCCCGACCTCTGCCACGCCGGAGAAGTGTGAGGCTGAGATGTCCACAGCCTCGTTTCGTTCCTGGAGGAGGTCTGCCGAGTGCTGGGTTAGGCTGAACCAATGGGGCGCGCCGGAGGCTGTGCTACACATCCGCCTTCTCTGCACACCGGCCCTGCAACGCACGCTGGACACAAGGTACACCATGCTGCAATGGGAGGCCCTGTCGACGACCGAGGCACTGGACGCCATCGAGAACCTGGTACTGAAGGGAACCAACCAGGCGGCCGTGTGGAGCACCTTCTTCAGTAGCCGTCAGGCGCCCGGTGAGTCTCGGACTTCTTCAGGCAGTGTTCCCAGACTGCCGCCGACTGCGGGTTTCTGTGCCCTTCGTGTGGTGATGATTTGGCGGAATACATGCTGCTGCGGAAGTTGATGGGCGGCCTAAGCGATCCGGTGATGAAGAGAGAGGTATTCCAGTTGTGTAAACAGTTTACCAGTGTTGATAAGCTACGAACATTCTGCCTTACATTTGAATCCGCTGCCAGGGACGCCAACTTTGGCGGGAGTTTTACGCGGGAAGTGGCGGGGGCTGAGCTTGACGCGCCGTTGCCAGACGTGGCACAGGAGGTGGTAGCTGGAGCACACCGCCACCCCGCGCCAGCCTCGGTGCGCACGCGCCCACCCGCCAACCGCCCCCACACCCCCGTCGAGAAGCCCTGTGGCAACTGTGGAGGTACTCACGCCCCTGGGAGAGTACACTGCCCCGCCAGGTCGCTGAACTGCTACAAATGTGGGAAACCCGGACATGTCGAGAGAATGTGTCGCAGCGGCGGGAGGAGATCAACGACCCCAGGCTTGGAGGCGGCTGTCTCGGTCCCCCAGCTGACGTCTGGGGCCGTGCTGGTGGCTGGCACCGCTCCGTGCCCCCACCCGACGCTCCACGTCTCCGTCACCAGTGGGGGGGCGTGCAACGTGCGAGGTGATGGCCGTGGCCGACACAGGGGCCCAGGTGTGTGTGGGCGGCAGGGGGCTTCTCACCTCCCTCTCTTTACGGCCTACGCAGTTGAAGCGTCGGGCTGGCCTGAGAGACATCGCCAACATGCCCCTCCAGCTGCTGGGCTCTGCAGTGTGCACCATATCCCACGGGGGCCGCTCGTCCACCCAGGAGATTTGCTTTGTGGACTCTACACGTCACCTCTTCCTCTCACTCAGTACGTGCATGGAGCTTGGACTCGTGCCCCGGGACTTTCCCCGTCACACACAGGTTGCGGCGGGCGCATCCCAGGCGCCGCCCGCTCGCCAGCCTGGCCTGACGGAGGCGCCGACAAGACCCGCGGCCATCCCCCTGCCACCCCTGGAGGAGAACGTGGGCCGCCTGGAGGAGTGGCTCCTTCGCCATTTCTCATCATCAACCTTCAACGTATGCCGCTGCCCACTCCCTGTCATGGCAGGTGAGCCACACCGTATCCACCTGCTCCCCGACGCCGTACCTCACACCTGCCACACCCCGGCCCCCGTACCACGTCATTGGGAGGCGGAAGTAAAGAAACAGCTGGACGAGGACGTACGCATGGGAGTCATCGAGCCGGTCCCAGCCGGGGAGGCGACAAGGTGGTGTGCCAGGATGGTCGTCGTGGCAAAGAAGTCGGGCCAGCCGCGACGCACGGTCGACTATCAGAAGCTTAACGCCGTCTGCCTCCGGGAGACGCACCACACGCCCACCCCTTTCGACATGGTGGCGGCCATCCCTGCCCACACGTTCAAGACCGTCGCCGACGCCCACTGGGGTTTCCATCAGGTGGAACTGGAAGAGGAAAGCCGGAAACTCACCACCTTCATCACACCCTGGGGGCGGTACAGGTACCGGCGGACCCCCATGGGCCACTGCGCGGCCCCTGACGCCTACACCAAGCGCTTCGACGACGCCCTAGTGGACATCCAACGCAAGTTTAAGTGCATCGACGACACCCTCCTACACGACGAGTCCGTGGAGGGGGCATTCTGGCACGCCTACGAGCTGCTGGAGGCGTGTGCCAGGCAGGGCATTACGTTGAAGCCCGAGAAGTTCCGGTTTGGCCGGAGGGAAGTGGAATTCGTGGGCTTTCATGTGGGCTGGGAGTCCTACAAACCCACCGACGAGCGTCTGGCAGCAGTGCGGGACTTCAGCATGCCAGCCAAGCCCACCCTGACCGACATCAGGTCGTGGTTCGGGTTCGTGAACCAGCTGGCTCCCTTCATCGCCACTGCCCCCATCATGGAGCCGTTCAGAGACCTACTGAAGAGACCGCAGGGTAAACGAGTGTACTGGGACGAACACCTACAGGAAAAATTCCAGCAAGCTAAGGAGACGGTCTGCCAGCTGGCCAAGGACGGGCTGGCATTCTACGACCGCTCCAGGCCCACTATTGCCATGACCGACTTCAGCAAGGAGGGTATCGGTTTCGTGGTCCTCCAGCAGCACTGCGGGTGCGGGACGGCGGAGGCTCCCTTCTGCTGTAGGAGCGGGTGGCGTCTTGCGCTCTGCGGCAGCCGGCACCTGTCAGCGGCCGAGGCTGGGTACGCCTCAGTTGAGGGGGAAGCCCTTGCGGTGGTATGGTGCCTGCGGAAGGCACGCCTGTTCCTGCTGGGGTGCCCAAACCTGGTGCTGGTCACCGACCACCGCCCCCTAGTGAGGCTCCTGGGGGACAGGGCACTGAAGGACATCGTTAACCCCAGGCTCTTCGCGCTGAAGGAGAAGACGCTGCAGTATAGGTTCGCCGTCAAGTATCTATCAGGGAAGCGCAACTGTGCTGCAGACTTCCTGTCCCGTTACCCTGCCCTCCGCACTTCACCAGACAGCTGCGACGAGAACCTCGCCGTGGATTTGGAGGTGGCTACAGCGGCGGCTACCACGGCCGCCCTTACCGACAACGGCTGCATCACACTGGATGAGGCGTCAGTCACTAGCGCTGCCGCAGACGACCCAGTATACCAGCTGCTGGTGGCCAAGGTCCTGACGGGTGACTGGAGCCCGCAGAGGTCCCGAGAAGTGGCTTGCCTCCGCCAGTTTTACGGGGTCAGAGACAGACTGTCAGTGTCTCAGGGACTGGTCACGTACACCTTCGACCAGGGGTCCGTTAGGCTGGTGATTCCCGAGCCCCTACGCCAGCAGGTGGCCACTCACCTCCACGCGGGTCATCAGGGGCTTGACTCCATGCTCCGCAGGGCCCGCCAGTCGGTTTACTGGCCCGGTATGGACGGGGACCTTCAGCACCTGCGGTCGACATGCTCAGCCTGCAACGCCCACGCCCCCTCCCAGTCACCAGAGCCCCTAGTCATCACCCCGCCACCAGAGTATCCCTTCCAGTGCACAGTGACGGACCTGTTCCAGCTCGAGGGCAACACCTACTTAGTGTACGCCGACAGGCTCACAGGATGGCTGGAGATCGGCCACCTCCCCAGTAGTGCCTCCTCCAGTAAACTCATGGCTCACTTCCGCCGCTTCTTCGCTCGCTGGGGGGCACCAGAGGAGGTGTCTACGGACGGCGGCACCAACCTCGTAAGTTAGGAGATGCAAGACTTCTTCAGGCGCTGGGGGGTTAGAGTGCCCGTCTCGTCAGCCCACTACCCCCAGTCCAATGGCCGAGCCGAGGCGGCAGTCAAGTCTGCCAAGAGGATGCTACGACTTAACATTGGCCCCACCGGCAGCCTCGACACGGACAAGCTGTCGGCCGCTCTCCTACAGTACCACAACACGCCCCTGCGAGGGGCTGACAGCTCACCCGCTCAGCTCGCCACGGGCCGCCACCTCAGAGACGGCGTCCCCACAGCCCGGTGTAACCACAAGGTGGACCAGCACTGGCGACGGGCCCTCCGACGTAGGGAGTTAGCCATGGCCCGGTCTGGGGACGAGAGGGTGGAACGCCAGGGGCCAGTCAGAACCCTTGAACCCCTTTCCCCGGGCTCTAGAGTGTGGGTGCAGAACCAGATGACTAAGGTATGGGACAGGAGTGGAGTGGTAGCTGAGGCACTCCCACACCGCCAATATACCGTCAGGTTGGATGGTAGTGGCCGTCTGTCGCTCCGCAACCGTCGGCACCTGAGGGTGAAACGGGGGGCAACCCTCGCCAGCCCCGCAGCGTCTCACGCGGGACCCACACCCGCAACCAGCCCCACCCCACAGCCCCGGCAGTCAACCCCATCACGCCCACGGAGGACTTCTCGTCGTCCCCAGTGGTTAGCCGACTACAACGAGTCCTCTCCACCTTAATTGTATTTATTGGTATAATCCCTTGTACAACCTGTTTTATTTATGCAATGTTATTAAGGAATCTTATGTTTCTCAGGTGGAAGCATGCCAACTTATGTTGCCTCATGTATATCCTTCTTTCGGCTGTGTTTATTCTATAATCCATTATGTATTTCCGTTAAGCCCATATGCTATTTACCATATGTTTAACTGGGGGGGAGATGTAGGATATAGCTGTTATATCTATCACATACGGTACGATATGTTGGCCCTCCCGGCACCACTGTACGCTCTGCCGCTCTCGAGGCAGTCCAGGGAATAAAGGTCTTAAGGAAGCACTGCGTCTTCCTTACACCCTACAGTGAGTGACTCTGTAGCTGTAGCCAGATAGTGGAAAACTCAGAAGATTCAGGAGTGTGGGCACGAGAGCAGGTTAAGTCATTGTGCACATAAAACCAACATCCAGCTTTGGATTGAAAGTGAGGATATAGAAAGTAGGAGAGAACAGAAAAGGGGGTACTGTCAGTTGCCTCAGATACCTGAGTTTCAGTGAGGAAAAGAAGATGAGGTTTAGAAGAGGAGAGGTGGTGTTCTACAGATTGAAAATTAGATCTTAGACCGTGAATGTTGCAGAAGTTAATGAAGAAAAATTTGAAGGGGGTGTCAAGACACTTAGGGTTGTTATCAGAAGAGCAGTCCGACCTGGGGACATTTGTGGGTCCCCTCCCCAGATGATGACTCCAAGGCAGGTGTAGGAGTCACCATGATAATTTTGAATTTTACTTCAGCAACCCACCGCTATTGCTGGAGAGGCTCCACATGAGATACACAAAGATCAAGGTACCGACAGTGACGCTTTGTTCTCGGTACAGGCAAGACGTGTTTGTCTTACTGCGGCGGTTTGCCATTTTGGCATTAGTTACCCGTTATCTGAATTTCAGAGCGGATTGGCACTTATTTTACACCTTACTCACTTTGTTTTACCTTATTTTATTACCCCGTGATCCTGTTGGAGCGGGAAGAGTGCCTGGTGTTCCTTTCCTGTTATCCATGAGGAGCGGGAGGACACAGTGTTGAACAAGGTGAGGTTATGCACACGTGTTACCTGTTATTCAAACTTGGAGCAGGTTCTCATTTATTCATTGTCTATTGTTTTTTACTAGTGTGTTGTGGGTGTTATACTGTGCCTTTGTCTCAGTGTTTTTCCCCGTTATCTACATTTGGGAGCGGGTGAATGTAAACAAGCGGCCATGGCGCGATTATTTCTTTGTGATTGCTGGCCCGTGGTGCAGGTTTTAAGGTTCGATTTGATTATATCCCGTTATCTGTATTAAGAGCGGGCTGAACTAAGATTATTTTGTCTGTGTTTTTTCCCGTTATCTCTCAGGAGCGGGACAGGTGACAGAGTGTACTGTTGTGAAGGAGTTTGGTTCATCAATATG
The DNA here is from genome assembly GCF_035594125.1 of Scylla paramamosain. Classification (NCBI taxonomy): domain Eukaryota; kingdom Metazoa; phylum Arthropoda; class Malacostraca; order Decapoda; family Portunidae; genus Scylla; species Scylla paramamosain. Next base: position 10,414,367 of record NC_087194.1, read on the forward strand.
TCTTCCTCGGGGGATTCTACACCTCCAAGAAGCGGTTCTTCACATTCTTGTGGAAGCCGACTCTATTCGTCCACTAGGCATAAAAAGAGGAAGAATATCCAATGGTCTGGGGCCTCTGCTAGGGAGGATGAAGTTGCAAGTGATCGTGTGTCTAAGATGGACGCCCGACCACCAGCTAGCCAGTCTGGAGATGTTAACAATACTACGTTATCCAAGTTTTTGGAGGCTTGGGCTGCACTTCAGGAGGATGTGAATAAACTTAAGAGTGACAGAGGTGCCAGGGCAGGTGTTGGTTCTGAGCCTGGCACATCAGGCATCAGATCTGGGCCAGCACAGGACTTAGGGGGTACTCATGAGATTTCTGCCTCCCCTCCCCCTTCTTCCTCTAGTGCATTTTCTGGCTTTAGGTCACAAGAAATGAGTGCTGAAGAAGGTGAGATCGAAGATGAAGCTCCTTTGGGCAGTATTCTGTTACAAGCAGCTAAGGCCTATGTGCCTATGGATGACTGTTCTGAAGCTATTGAAGAACCGATTGCTGCAATGGTGAATCACTGGTTTTCTCATGGTTTGAAAGAGGAAGACCATAAGGAGATTTTGGCAGATGAGGCTTCTAAACGTCCTAGAAACTGTAAGGCACTTATCCCAGTCGAGTGCAACTCACAAGTGCTGGATGCCCTACCCACTGAGGCAAAGAAAGCTGATTTCCGACTGAAGGAAATTGGTAAGGATATAATTAAGGCTGCCACTATTATGGTTAAATCACTTACTGTTCTGGACAAGTTTGCCAATGAGGAGCAGAATCAGGTTATTGGTCATGAGGTGGCTATGCTTAATGGTGCCTTGGGGTTGTTAGGGCTTGCAAACTTTAAACTGAATATGAATAGACGGTTTTTCCTCAAATGAGAGATAAACCAAAAGTATGCGCACTTATGCACTGATAAGACTCCTGCGACTGGCTTACTGTTTGGGGATGATCTTACTCAAGCTACCAAACAGATTGAGGAGGCCGAAAGGCTGAAGAACAAGTTTACCCACAAGAAGACTTCCCATTTTGGAGCTCCAGGTCTTGGGAAGTTAAGTGGTGGTAAGCAACGTGGTTTCTTTGGGAAGCCAGCTTTCCGGGGTATGTCTACCCGGTTTAAACCTTACGGCTTACACAAACCTGCCACCAGAGGGGACGGCCGCCCTTCTTATCACAGAGGGAACTCCTCTTCAAAAAACCCAAGGGGCCGGGGACACTACAATCCCCGGCAGTAATTCAGGTAAGGAATGACTTTGAAGCGGGTCAGCTTCATAAGTTTATTGGTGAATGGTGCAAACTTACTAGTGATCCTTTCATTTTGGACATTGTTAAACATTGCCATCTTGAGATTGATGAACAGAACATTACTCATTTATTTTCTGAGGAAGTGGAATACAAATTTAGTGATGAGGAGAAAGTTATTATGACTAATGAAATAGATAAATTGTTGAGCCAGAAGGTTATCAAAGAGACTCACAGACAGGTGGGCCAGATTATTTCACCAGTTTTCTTGAGAGAGAAAAAAGAGGGTGGCTACAGGTTGGTGCTTAATTTGAAGAAACTTAACAAATTCATGAATTACATCCATTTCAAAATGGAAAATTTTGAGCAGGCAATTAGGCTAATCAGTTCAAGCGCTTTCATGGCTTCGGTGGATCTGAAGCATGCTTATTATTCAGTCAAAATTGCAGAGGAGCAGCAAAAATACCTTTGTTTTAAATGGGCAGGGAAGATATACCAATTCACTTGCCTTCCTAATGGTGCTTCTGTAGGTCCTCGTCTTTTCACTAAACTTTTGAAGCCGATTTTTTTCTTTTTTGAGATTGAAAGGCTACACCATTACTTCCTTTATAGATGATACTCTTATGTGTAGCAAGTCAGTTGAGGATTGTGTTGCTTGTTTAAAGGATACTGTGGAAATTTTGCAAAATGTGGGGTTTTGTATTAATGTGGACAAGTCAGTTTTGGTGCCTACAAAACGCATAGAATATCTTGGCAACATCATCGATTCTGAAGCCATGACTGTCACACTCCCTGCTCGTAGAGTGAAGAAGATTGTGGAAAGTTGTTCATCCTTGGCCAGTAGAAATAAGGCAAAGATCAGAGAGGTAGCTTGGGTAGTTGGCATGTTGGTAGCTGCCATTCCGGCCGTTGAATTAGGTAAGCTCCATTACAGAATTTTAGAAAAGGCCAAAATTGATGCATTAAAGGTAGGAAAGGGCAACTTTGACAAATTTATGACTATCTCAAAGGAAATGAAAATGGAGCTGAGTTGGTGGATCTCTGAAGTAGGTACGCAAGTTCGGAAAATTATTCGGACTGTTCCTTCTGTTGAAGTTTTTACTGATGCCTCAGATTTAGGTTGGGGTGGTTGTGTATTAAAGCATTCCACCAATGGTAAATGGACAACAGAAGAAAGTTGCCTACACATTAATGCAAGGGAACTCAAGACCATCTTGTTTACCCTTCAATCTTTTGCTTACTTGCTTAAAGGCTGCCATGTTAAAGTTATGTGTGATAATACCACAGCCATTGCTTATGTTAATGAGAGGGGTGGAACTAAATCACTAGTATGTAACTCTATCTGCATTGAAATCTGGAATTGGTGTATTTCCAATGACATCTGGATTACTTGTGCACACATACCAGGAAAGAAGAATGTGTTGGCAGATGAAGCCTCTTGTAATTTTAATGACAGACATGAATGGAAACTTAATCCAAAGTTTTTTAAAGAGTTGTGTGTAGGTTTTGGAACTCCCTCCATTGACTTATTTGCTTCTCGCTTAAACAAGCAAATAGATTGTTTTTGCTCGTGGAGACCTGATCCTGAAGCAAAGCATGTGGATGCGTTCACATTAAATTGGGCCAGTTTCGATCTGATTTACCTTTTCCCACCATTTTCTCTCATTATTAGGTGTCTACAGAAAATGAGGGAGGAGAGAGCCAAGCGGTGGATGGTTGTTCCAATGTGGAATTCCCAACCTTGGATGGGCCCTCTTCTGCAAATGTTGATCAAGGCCCCCAGGCTCATCACTCAGAAAACAAATGTACTACGACATCCCTCATCAGCGGAAGAACACCCGATTATGACCCACACCCAATTGATGGCATGTCTTTTGTCAGGCAACAACTTAGAGGGAGAGGTGTATCGTCAGAAGGTACAGAGATTATCATGGCATCGTGGAGACCAGGTACGATGCGGCAATATAGACCACACATTAAAAGATGGTCATCATTTTGTGATAGATGGAATATCAATCCCTCTACTCCGACTGTAATTAGTGTTTTGAATTTCCTTTCGGAGACATTTCATAGAGGGGTGGGGTATGAGTCTGTTAACACAGCAAAAGGTGCTCTCTCTGCTTTAGGCATTATGTTGGAAAGATGTAGAGCTGGGAATCATCCACTTATCAATAGGTTTATGCGTGGTGTGTTTAACTTGAGACCCTCTTGCCCTAGGTATGCTGAAACCTGGGATGTGCAGCCAGTATTGCAGAAGCTGAGGTCCATGAGCCCATTACAAGACCTATCTTTGAAATCTTTAACTTTGAAATTGGTGATGCTTATGGCATTGACTCAAGCTGCAAGAGTACAGACCTTACATTTATTATTGTATTCCAATGCTATTGTTGATAACAATTCTGTATCTCTTTTGTTAGGGGGCAACATTAAGCAGTGTCGTCCGAAGTTTAATGTGAGAATGCTTAAGTTTCATGCTTATTTACCTGATTCTAGAATGTGTGTTGTAAATACCTTGAAGGAATATATTAACAGAACGGAGAATCTGAGAAAGGAATTTGGGAAGGATAATGGGAAACTCCTCATCAGTGTGGTGAAGCCACATAAAAGTGTTTCCAAAGATACAGTGGCAAGGTGGATTAAAACTGTTCTTGTCGACTGTGGTATCAATACTAAGAAATTCACGGCTGGCAGTGTTCGACCAGCCTCTGCTTCCAAGGCCAAAGCCATGGATGTCCCAGTTAACATTATCTTATCTAAGGCAGGTTGGACTCAGGAGACAACCTTTGCTAAACACTATAATAAGGAGATCACTCAGGTTTCAGATTTTTTTCAAGAGGCCATACTGGATTCTGTATTGTAATGTTAACAGGTTTCTCTATTCATTTGCATTGGATCTCAATTGACATATTTTGTTTGTTTTATACATGTACTATATGTTATTGTAAGGGACATATCTGTTTAAGGAGGAGGATTTTTCATACAATGAAGTTGGGATACATATTTAGTTTGTTTAATTTTCAATCACTCACTTGGAGAACGTTAAGGATTGTGTAGTTCTGAGAGTACACCCACATGGCTTTAAAATCTCATGTGGAGCCTCTCCAGCAATAGCGGTGGGTTGCTGAAGTAAAATTATAGAAGTACATGAGACTTACCATGGGTCAGTTGAAATGTGCTTCGGATTTTGTGAAGCAAGCCACCGCTGCTGGAGAGAGCTTTCACATGCCCACCACTCCCACCCTTCGGAAAGATGGGCTTTTGACTTTGTGTTTCTCTTTCCGACGGGCATTTTTCAGGAACTTGTGGCATGTGGGTGGCTCTCAGCTCTTTAAAGTCTGTCGGTACCTTGATCTTTGTGTATCTCATGTGAAAGCTCTCTCCAGCAGCGGTGGCTTGCTTCGCAAAATCCGAAGCACATTTCAACTGACCCATGGTAAGTCTCATGTACTTCTATAATTTTTGAGTGAAGGGTGTATGTGCCAAATACTCTCTGCAGAAAATTATTGTTTTTGATCTCTATTCTACGAGTTTCCTTTTCTGGCTTCCTTCCATGTCCTCTAGTGTTGCTTGTATCCAAAGTCACAATACAATTTCTAGCTACTCCAATCCTTCTTTGGTGTGTGTGTGTGTGTGTGTGTGTGTGTGTGTGTGTGTGTGTGTGTGTGTGTGTGTGTGTGTGTGTGTGTGTGTGTGTGTGTGCGCATATTTACCTAGTTGTATTTAACTAGTTGTATTGTACAGGGCACGAGACAAAGCTCATTTTGTTCTGTCTCCATAACCATATTTGTCCAGTTTCCCTTTAAACATGTATTTACCTAGTTGTATTTATCCAGTTTCTCTTCAAAAATGTGTACATTATTTGCCACAACCTCCTCTTCCTTCAAATAATTCCAGATTTCAATAGTTCTATACAGGAAGCTGTATTTCTTGATGTCACTTGAACATCCACTCTTCTTTATTTTCTTGCCATGCCTCCTTGTCTGTCTCTCTCTCTCCTCCGTCTGTGGTACCAAGTCATTTCTGTTTATTTCTATATTGTTTACTAATTTATACATTGTTATACTTGGTCTACTTTCTGGGGTTTTCATAAACACTAATTCCAACTGTGATGGTTCTTCTTTTCTACAGTTTGTATGTTTGTTCACCCACTGTCTCATTGTATTCACCATCATGGTTTCCATAAGTTCTTTGCTCCATAACCCAACATTTCCTTACACCTCCACCTCCCCCTAGTTAATTCTTTTAGTGTTAAAGTCACCTACTAAGAGCACTTTGTTACTTTCCCTTATCATTTCCTCTATACTATTTCTTGTTTCTAGTTGTATAATTTTATATCTACTGGTCTCCCATGCATTAGTTTTTGGTGGTATGTATGTCACAATAACTTTCCTTTTTTTCATTTTCTTTGATCTTAGCCACAACACTCAGTTTCTGTTATTCCATCATCATACTCTACTTACTCAGCAACAATATCCTCTTTTACCAATATCATCACTCCTCCTCCTCCCTTTCTGTCTCACCTCCACGTGCTATATCATTCCCTTGCAAATCTCAACTTTATGTCCTCTTTTAGTTTGGTTTCCATTAAACATACCACATCTGGTTTCAATAGGCTTGACACCTTGTATATGTATATTTGTATACATAATTTTTAAACTTCTGCTTGGTGATCTTCCATGACATCTTTGTGCCACCATTTCCTCACTTTCATGTCCACAACTTTCCAAAAGAATCTCCTCGTTTGTTCTTGTGTTCTCTCCTCATTTTTTGACTGGGCCTCAACTCTCAACTCTTTCAGTTTACTTCTCTTTTCTTAGTTCATGTCTCTTTTTGTTCATATTTCTCTCATTCCTTTTACCTTTGCCAATTTTCCTGTTCTCTGTAAGACATGTTCTGCTGCTGCTTGTGACATGAATTTTATTTTTGTTGATCTTGTTGCATTTTCATCGTATTTTCCGACCCTGTAAACCTCTTCAATTTGTTTCACTATCCCCTCTCCTTCCCTGGCCACTTCTGCTATAATTTCCTTAGCTCTTTTTACTCCTCCAAGACCCCAAATATCACCACACACATCTTTCTCTGTATCGTGTCTCTCACAAAATTACTTTTTTTTCCTTCATTACTATTAAAATAATAAAGGAAAAACTAATCTTGCTTTTCCATATCCTTATTGTGTTCCTGTTGCCGTTGCCTTATTATCTCCTCCATTTTCACCTTTTGTTGTTCTCTCTCTTTTTCTGAAATTTTGACTTGCTCTATCACTAACTCTTACTTCCTTGACCTTAATCTCTCTCTCTTGTAAAACTTACTTTAACTCCTTGTTCTCCTCCTTGAGTTTCTTGATTTCTTCACAGTACTCCATGTTTAAGTCCACTATTCTTGTCACCTCTTCTCTCAGTTCTTTGTTTTCTTTTCCTCTTTCCATCTCCCTCTTCATCTCTTTTATATCACTGGATATCTTTTTTACATTTTCACCACCCACCTCTCTCTCTTCCTTCCACAACTTTATCATTGCTGCTAAATTGCATATTTCTTCTCTTATTTTCACATTTTCAACTTCCCACATTTGTTTATTTGTATGAGTTACAATGAGGTTCTCCTTGAAACCTTCAAAAACACTTAGGTTTGCGTCGGATGCCATCTTCCCTATGGATATTGCTAACAATGTTTACCTTTACACTACTCTCCCATTTCACCCTTTCAGCCACTCCCCAATTTACACTTCACTCTCTCTTGCATCCACACCTTGCACAATTCCCTATTATGGAGACAGGACTCTAACTTGGCTCCCCTGGAGCTCCTTGGAGCTGCTGTGGATGCATCAGATCAGCTGGGTGGTGCAGTAGTGTGTGTGTGTGTGTGTGTGTGTGTGTGTGTGTGTGTGTGTGTGTGTGTGTGTGTGTGTGTGTGTGTGTGTGTGTGTGTATTTATCTAGCTGTATAATACAGGGTTTGAGCAGGGCTGATAGTGTCCTGTCTCCATATCTATATTTATCCAGAATTTCCTTAAATTTATGCACATTTGGCGCTGTAACAACCTCCTCATTTAGACCAATCCAGATATCTATAAGTGTGTGTGTGTGTATTTACCTAGCTGTTGTTTACGGGAGGAGAGTAATCTCATAGTATCCCGTCTCTATATCTATCCAGTTTGGTCTTAAAAGCATGGACAGTTACGGCATTGACAACGTCTTCACTGAGTTCATTCCATTTGTTCACATTTCTGTGTCCCCTTGTACTCTGTGTGTCTAAAGTTATAAAACATTCTTTGTCCACATTTTCCATACCATTTATCATTCTAGAGATGTTTATTAAATCCCCTCTCTCTCTCTCCTATTTTCAAGGGTAGGAATTTCCAACATTCTTAATCTCTCTTCATAGATGGACTTGCTCAACTCCAGAACCATCTGAGTGACTGCTCTTTGTACTCTTTCTAATTTTATAATATTCCTCTTTATATGACGAGACCACACCACTGCTGCATATTCCAATCTTGGTCTTATGGAAATCAACAACTTTTATATCATTCCTTCATCTAAATATGAGAATGTCATTCTTATTTTTTTTTGCAAATTCATCATCTCTCCAGTAATTTTATCAATGTGTCTGTCTGGAGTAAAATTTTCAGTAACTGTTACTCCCAAATCCATTTCCTCTTTTGATTTTTGTAACTTCACACCATCCATCTCATAATGATATTGTATTCTTTTCTTACTTTTACCAAACTCCATTACTTTACATTTAAACTGAATTCCATTTGCCAAGATTTACTCCATCTATTTATCTTATTTAAATAATCTTGCAGTACCATACAGTCATTTACATTTTCTATCCTTCTTATCAGCTTAGCATCATCTGCAAATAAGTTCATATAACTTCATTTATGCCATTCACATATATTACAAACATTATAATTCCCAACACTGATCCCTGTGGGACACCACTAGTTACTTTCAGCCAAGATTGTATTACTGTTCTCATCCCTCTATCATCCAGATAATCTTCCATCCACTCTAGCAGTCTTCCTATAATTTCCCCATATTTTTTTATCTTCCATAGCAATCTTCGGTGTGGTACTTTGTCAAATGCTTTCTTCAAGTCTATGTAGACACCATCCACCCATCCATCTCTCTCCAGCACAATATCGATTACTCTTGAATAAAAGGACAATAAGTTCATGGACCATAATCTTTCCCTCCTAAATCTAAATTGACAATTTACCAAAACTTTATCTCTTTCCAAGAGTTCCATCCATCTTTCCTTTATTGTTCTTTCACATAGTTTCCCTACAACACTAGTCAAGGACATTGGTCTATAATTTAGTGGGTTTTCCTTATTTCCTCCTTTGAATATTGGTGTAATATTTGCTCTCTTCCAATCTTTCGGTACTCTTCCCTGTGATAGTGATCTCACCACTAGACTGAATTTTATCAGCCAGTTGTTCTCTATATTCCTTCAATATAGTCTGATACTCCATCCGGACCAGTTGCTTTATTCACTTCAAGTTCTTCCATCATCTTAAGTATTTCCTCATAACTGACTGGAACTGTACTTAGTATATTCCTCACCAACTTAACACTTCCAGCATCAAATTCCCCTTCCACAGTAAATACTGATCTGAAACTACTGTCCATGACCTCCACCATGTCCTGTGCATCATCATAGATTTTTCCTTCAACTTTCAATCTTGATACACCTTCCTTCTTCATCTTCCCATTAATATGTTTAAAGAACAGTTTGGGTTCATTTATACTCTTATCTGTTATATATCTTTCATAGTTTCTTCTCTCCATTCTTATTATCTCAACATACTTATTTCTAGCATTAATATATTCCTCCCATCTGCTCTCAGTTTTCCTCTTTTTCCATCTATTCCAAGCATTTAGCTTACAGTTTCTAGCCTCTTTGCATTTTCTATTGAACCATTCCTTACCCTTTCTACATCTTACTCCTCCTCTAGGTACAAATTTCTCCATAGCAGAATTATATATCCTTATAAATTCATCCCATTTTTCCCAGACATCTTCTGTGTCTTCAAAGTTTTTCCAGTCCATGGCAATAAAGTATTTTCTTAAGTTTTCAAAATCAGCTTTACTATATTTAAATCTTTCACCTTATAATTTTCATCTATTTTCATTTTTCAACTTAAATTCCATCAAAACATGATCACTTTTACCTAGAGGGCTATCATAGTGTATGGTTTCAATAATTTCCATGTTCTTGGTAAACACAAAGTCAAGTCTTGATGGTTTATCTCTTCCACTAAATTTTGTATCACAATCTACCCATTGAGTCAGTAAGTTTTCCACCACCCACTTTAACAGTCTATTACTCAATGAGTTTTGACTTACAGTAATTGTCAATGTTTCCCAATTTATCTCCTTACAATTAAAATCAGCAATAATAACCATATCACTACATTCCATCACTATCTTTTCAAGACCTTTTAACACATCTACCAACATCTCTTCATGTTCTTTTTGCCAAGCATTGGTCATAGGTGGCACATACACTCTTACATAATTCATTATCCTTCCATTTGCACTTCTAATCATCACTTGTAGAATTTCAGACTTATCTTCACTTTTTATTACCCTCTCCACTTTAACACTCTTTTTAGTCATAATGATCACTCTCCCTCCTTCCTTGTCACTTCTATTTTTCATTTATAAATCATATTTATCATCACCAATGTCAGGAGTTCCCCTTTTTTTCCATTTTGTCTCACATAATACAGCAACATCTGGTGCAGTTCTATTTAATAAGTCATTTAATTCCATCTTTGTTGACAGTAATCCATTGACATTAGTGTAACATACTTTACTTACTGTTTGATGTATCATTTCTTTATTCTCATGTCTCTTACTCTCCAGAAAACTTCTCCTCCTCCATTCTTTGTTCATTTTTTTGTTTAGCCTCATTTACCAGCTTCTTTTGCTTCATTCTTTCAGTCTCATCCATATCCTTGTTTATCTATACATTCTTATATTCTTCATCTCCAGACAACCTTCAAGATCCATTAATTACTTCTGCTTGTACCTGTGTTGCAAACTTTATTCTTAAGGGTCTCATTTTTTTCTTCTTCATATTTCACAATTCTATGGAACTCTTCCACTTGCTTTATTACCTGATTGTCTTCACCCATCACTTTCATCAGTAATTTATTCAACAGGTTCTTTTCCTTTTCCTCTCTTTGAATTCTGCTTACTATTTTTTTCTTCCTTTAAACCAAATATAATTACTTGTTTATATTTTTCTAATGTCTCACCATTTTTTTCTCCTCTTTAATAACATTTACCACTTTTGGTCTCAGGTTTTGTTTCTCATTTTCTTGTTGTTCTATTATTTTCTTTGTGATTCTTCTTCAAATTTACATTCATTTAACCACTTACTTTGTGTCATTTCCACATCCTTTACACTTGCCTTCATTTCCTCATTTCCTTTCTGAACAGTTTCTACTTTTTCCTTTATTTGTTTCTTTAAACAGTTGTTTTCCACTTTTAACTTCTCATTCTTATCTTCCATCTCAATTAACTTTGCTGTAATAGTCCCCAACTCCTTACCAGTCTTCTGGAGTGCCTCCAATGTCTTTATTCTCTCCAATAATTTATCCATCATTTCTTCCATATGCAAAAATTTTTCTACACTGCAGCCTATAATCTAGTTCTCTTTCTTCTCCGGTAAAACCTTCAAATGAATCTCTTGGGGTGCCACCTTCTGCCATCTTTATCCAAAATGTAAACAAACCAAACTTTCCTAGAGACAGGATAACTATACTCTCAGTGCTGATTCTCCCCTCCCTATTTACCACCTAGGTATTCCACCTAGGTATTCATAACATATCTTGTTCCACCATGAGCGATTTGTGTTATTCAATCCTTCTATCTGCAGAGCACTAGAAAACACATCATGTCAGCTCCACTGCCATTGTGTGTGTGTGTGTGTGTGTGTGTGTGTGTGTGTGTGCAATCGACACTGTTCCACTATTCCCTCCCCATCCCCATAGGTTGGGTGGTTCCCAAAAGCTTCTGTCTTTGGTGAAGCTGTGGTTAGCAAAAATGTTATATGGAAGAATTAAGGTTAGGGGAACTTTGGTGGCTTATATTTGGTGGTAAAATAAAATAAAATAAAATAAAATGACACGAAGATAGGTGGATTAATTAGGTCAGAATCAAATGCATCGCCTTGCAGGCAGATTTGGATAAGATGAATGAATGGACAGACAGATGGCAAATGCAGTTTAATATCCACAAATGCAAAGTACTTAGCATAGTTACGGAAACCCACACAGTAAGTACACTGGTAGGTTCATGATACAAAAAAGATTTAGTTATAGTTAGCTCTGAACTCTGCCTATGAAAGCAATGCATAATGGCTAAAAACAGGGCAAATAGGATATTAAAATTAATTTTTTGGAGTGTTAAAAGCAGAAGTCCTGAAGTAATAATAAAGTTACATTTGGAACTGGTCAGACCTCATCTAGGTTATGCTGTGCAGTTCTGGTTCCCATATTACAGGAAAGATATAGGTCTACTAGAATCAGTATAAAGGAGAATTACAAAAAGAAAACACGGGATGAGGAGTATTCCTTGTGAAGTGAGATTGAAGCTGTTAAATTTACATTCTTTAGAGAGATGTAGATTAAGAGGGGACCTGATAGAAGTCTTGAAGTGGTATAAGGGTTATAACAAGGGGGATGTAAGCAAAATTCTTAGGATCAGTAACCAGAACAGAACAAGAAATAACAGGTTCAAGCATGAAAAATTTAAATTTGAAAAATAGAGGAAGGAATTGGTTCTCAAACAGAGTGGTAGATGAATGGAACGGACTCAGTAATCAAGTTGTTAGTACTAAGTCATTCAGGAGCTTTAAGAGAAGATTAGGTAAATTTATGGATGGGGACAATGGGTGGAAATAGGTAGGTATATTTCATACAGGGACTGTCATGCATAGGCCTGATGACTTCTTGCAGCTTCCCTTATTTCTTATGTTCTTATGTACCTAGATCAGGCTGACAATCTCACACACACTTATATACACATCATTCACACTCTTAGCCTAGTTGGCTCCTGGTAGTCAAATAAATAAATCAAACAAAATATAAAGACTAAAAGCTGTGAATAAAGTGTCAAAGAAACTTTATGACACTGAAAAGGACACAAAACTAGAGACTGTACTGAAGCAATAATATGAATGAGATATTACAAAGCAGAAAAAGACAGGCCAATATAGTAATGAGGTCACAAGCCACAACCAAGGATATACTGGCAAGAACCTTCAAGTTAAGAACAATCCACAGGTACATGGAGGTCTATAAAAGGAAACATGAATGGAGAAGAAAATAAACTGAAAGAATTCAGATAAAAAGCAAAAGAAAACAATGGAAAAAAAAAAGTAGAGATTTCTCTCCATGAATTGCAGTTATTTATCTAGTAGAGAAGAGAAACTGAGTAAAGAAATTTGGTATAAAAAGAAGAAGTAGTGATGTGTATCATTATGGATAGAATAACTCTAAGAATGTGATAAATAAGACACTACAATGAAGAAAAGAATCGGAAAGTATTCTGCCAAGTAGAAACAAAATCAACACAAGAATATCACACAGTGATAAATAACCATTACAATATGTGAAGAAATAAGTCTACCTATCTATACACCAGGCTGGTGGTAATCCTGGACAGGGTAGCCCAGACAAAGCATCACACATTCATACACACATCATTTGCACTCTTAGCCATGCCAGTCTCTTGTGGAAAAGACAGTCTTGGGAACCACTCACATTTTTTAATAGAAACAGACAAAGCAAAACACTGAATGGTGTAGGAATAAAGATGGCAAAAAAGTTGGAGGAGTAATGAAGGTGGCAAAATTATGAGTAAAGAAAAAGAAGTACATATACAGTATACTGAGGGATAAGTAGAAATTATGAGTGTGCAAATTGAGGAATGTGAATTATAATAACAATTTATGTATCACCCACAACAGATATTTATAAAAAGGAATGGAGGATACCTTTAAGGGCTTCTCAAACCATCATCCAGCACATAGTATAATATGTGAGTGATACAAGAGTTGACATCCCAGTGTCACCCCCACACACTGCCTGCCACACAGTGACTCATCTGCTCCTCAGATCCTCAATCTTTTACAACCTTCCAGGAATGACAAGACACTTGCTGTACACTATGCCAATCAAATAACCAACATCCTCTCTTATTTGATCATCACTTCCAATTGCTATGAGATACTGAAGATAAACCACACAATACCAACCTCCAAGTGCTAGAGGATGAGTCATTATGGCTCAGCATCACCTCTGAATGCCACTACCTACCTGTCCTGTGTCTTGCTCCTGCCTCCCTCCACCCCAAGTCCCATCTCTGTCAATATCCCCTCCACCACTCCACCCCAGCAACAAGGGGGATGACAATAAAGACAAATGATTGAATGAAAGGAAAAAGGAGCTTAAATGTGAGGCAGATGGGCAGTGCCACACAATAACAATTCAGTCACACTGTGAGTGGTTACTGTATGAGTAACAGAATAGAACCCTCTGGAATAACACTACTTAAGAGGCTCTGGAGATGAACAGTCATCATCTACTACTAGAGCAATAGAACAGTCTGAAAGGAAACTTGAGATAAATGTACAGAGTAATGGATAGAATGTATGAGGAAAGCTTATAAACTGAAGATTCATGAAAGGCTTTTGATACACATAGGGAAATAGCAAAGATTTTAAAGAAGTCCATAAGAGAGTCTGACTAAGATTCAGTGGAGAGCCAGGAAATCACCAGTGGAATGTCTTTTATGGAATCCATACCAACAATTAGAAAGAAGGCTATTAGCAGATAGGTGGTACAGAACTTTCCTACTGAGAGACGGGAAATCAGTCTGGATGTACTGGGGTTTACTGGATATCAGAAAAAATTTGAGATCTGGATGTTGCTTTCAGTACACTGGGCTGAATTCCCAGTTCATATGTAGTCACTCAACTTTCTACTGAAAACACACAACGAAACATACCTGAAGGAGGGGAAGCAGGAGGCGGACCTTAGAGTAATGTGATGGACCATAAAGATGTCTCAAAAAGGGAGAGCTGTGGTCAATATCCTCATCAAGTTGATTGTCCTCCCAATGTGTATAATCACAGGCAATAACAGTGATGTGTTTCAAATTAAGTAACTCTTCTAATGCAGCTTCTATGCTTCCAAATACCTGTGGAGAACAATAAACAACAAACTAAGAGTATCATCAGCCACTAAGGTTCAGCAGATTTCAGCTGATAAGTCATTATACCTCTGTTCCTCATGCACACCAAAGAAGAAATTCCAACTAGAAATTACAGTCAAGGAGCCATCTTCTGTGCAGACAGCTTCCACAAGAACAACTTCAGCTTTTTAGCTAAATATGTGAAGAGATGAGGCCAAAAATACTAAGTATGCTATCACATGAGGCAAAAAATGCTAAGTATGCTATGAGATTATACCAGAAATGCTAAGTATGCTATGAGATGAGGCAGGAAACAGAAATGAACTCACCATATAGGAAGCAGGGAGGCATGATGTATTGTACAGATTTAGTGCATTCACAGAGGCAAATTTTGACAGGAAGCTCTTCATCCTTTGCTTAAATTCTTCAATGAATATCTCACTTGCACACTTCTCATGATTTATCTCAGTAGCAGCAAAGTTCAGTGTCAAAGACTCAAGAGCACGAGGCAGGCTCTGAAAAGGCCACAATGGATCAGCACTTTAAGGCAACATTTCCACTCACATTCTTATTATGTTTGCCAGTCTACTTATGCTCATATATCTAAGCTGACCTGGGTTACTGTTATGTTGTGAAACTCATCCGCCATCATTATCCTAGTTGTGGTTGTAATTGCTGTATCCATGTAAAAAATTTATCTATCTATACACCAGACTAGCAATCCCAAGCAGGCTAATCTAGACAAAGCACCACACACTCATTCACATTCTTAGGGTAGATTTCACAGTCGCTTGATGATGTTCCCAAGCAAGAGCCTTACCTGGCGACAGGCATTACTAACACCTCAATTCGATTTCACAGTTGTTGTTTTTGTGGTTCCGGTGACAAAATGAATAGCTCAGATTCGGTAACACTAGTATGCCAAAGCCCTTTATTAGACAAAATGAGTCAATTCAGGACAAAAGAACTGACCACACTAGCACTAAGAGAGAGAGAGAGAGAGAGAGAGAGAGAGAGAGAGAGAGAGAGAGAGAGAGAGAGAGAGAGAGAGAGAGAGAGAGAGAGAGAGAGAGAGAGAGAGAGAGAGAGAGAGAGAGAGAGAGAGAGAGAGAGAGAGAGAGAGAGAGAGAGAGAGAGAGAGAGAGTGGGGGGAAGCAAGGAAAATTGAGATACATCACTGGTGCCTTCAACACACCATATGCAAACATGGTTACATTTTCTGATTTAAATTCTTTCTTTTAAATATCTGTCTAACATTCACCAAACTCTGCATATGTCAACCAAGCACATAATAAAAATCATCTATTTTTCTTCCTCAATGATGTACACAAACATTGTTAGACTGAAATATTTTGGGTTTTATGGAAATAGCCCTAGCCTAATAATTTTGAGAATGATTATTTATTTACCGGCATTTTTTTTTTTATCATGATCTACTCAGTGAAAGGATTAGTAATTAAATTAATGAGATTAATTAATCTAAACCTAGCCTAATGGAAACAAGCCTAGCCCTCTGATGGAAATGATAATGCTATTTCATTATTATGTAATATTTCTCTTAAGTGACAAATTCTATACACCCTATGCATGTGGGAAGACTAGTTTTTAACCAAGGAGGTATAGTAGATGAAATGAGAGTGACAGGAAGTGAAGTTTTCATCAGCTGGTGAAGTGAGTTCTTAAATTTTATCATATTACTATTACAGCCTATAAAATGTTGTATTGTTAAATAATTTACTATACAATTTAGGAAGTAATACAAGTACAAGAGGATAAGAACTTATAACATTTGCAAGAAATCAATGTATTGGTAAGCTTCATTGCAGAGCCCAGTAGCTCCCAAACCAGTGTTACCAAAGGTTCCAATTTCTGGTAAGGATCAAGACAAACAATGCCAAAAAAAAACATCTGTGAAATAAGATTTGTTGTTGGTGGCAGACATCACCACTCATTGGTAATCACATCAAAGGGAAATGACTGCAAAATAGGCCCTTAGCCTGTCCACCCCTGGTGGAAAGGGATAATATTGTTAACCACTCTACTGCACCCCAGAAGCTCAGGCCTAGTACACCTGGCCACATACCAACACTTAAGAAAAATTAACAAAAAACAATTCAGAACAAAACCAATACATATACTCACCCACATAAAGCTTAAGTTTGATGCACAAGAATTAGGAAACAGAAATTTTTTATTTATTACTCATTTACCTAGTTTGTATTTACTCATTTGTGACATACAGTCAAGTCATGTATGACTCAGATTAGTAAGGCATGGTTCCCTATGATACTGTATGGTTTCAGAACTGTATGTTCAGATCACGCAGGGTAAAACCATATATGGTGTGGTTTGTGGTTTCCCCTGGCCAAATGAGTGCAGAGTTGCCAGGTTGATTTTTTTTTTTTTTTTTTTTTCACATGGGAAAATCTCATGGTGACAGTTGGGTTGGTTTCTGGGATGATTTCTCTCTCTCTCTCTCTCTCTCTCTCTCTCTCTCTCTCTCTCTCTCTCTCTCTCTCTCTCTCTCTCTCTCCACACATTTATGTATTCATTAAATTAAAAATTATCCTCACTATCAGAATGATCATATAGCCAAAATTTATAGATGTAGACAAGAAAAAATATTCACAGTTGGCTGCCATGGTCCACACTGAAATTCACAGTCATGCACTTCCCAACTGCTCCACATCTCTTCCCATCAATCTTTCCCCCCTTGTCTGCTCCTTTTTTCATGTAAAGCTGACCTGGCCCGATTGTCTATTCTGGCAGGAAAAAAAGAAAGCAATCTGGCTAATTATCCTAAAATCTACAGCAGGCTGCTTCTGCACAACAGCCTGCTGGCAAACTGGCTTTTTAAAATCTAAATTGGTGTTCCCAGAGCCTTTCCTCTCTTTGTCTTTCTCACTGCCCAGTCTGAAAGGGAAGAAATCAGAGACACGGTGTATAAAGAAACTAAAAAGAGAGAGAGAGAGAGAGAGAGAGAGAGAGAGAGAGAGAGAGAGAGAGAGAGAGAGAGAGAGAGAGAGAGAGAGAGAGAGAGAGAGAGAGAGAGAGAGAGAGAGAGAGAGAGAGAGAGAGAGAGAGAGAGAGAGAGAGAGAGAGAGAGAGAGAGAGAGAATCTTTCAAAGTCGATGGTCACCACTAATTACTGCTTTAATATGCATGCCAAATAATAATTTTGTCGATTTTGGGGTGGCAGGGAAAGTAAACGTTGGGCGGGACTGGGCAGTTTTTGGGTGGAATGTGGCAGTGGCATGGAAGGTTCCCAGTCCCGACCTGATGAGTACACGTCTAATCAACGCCCAGGAACCCCACAGCAAGGAATCAGTTCATTTACCACGCATGTGCTGCATAATGGCTTGCAAGCCTGCTGGGATATACCCACTGACATACAAACAGAAACTGGACATCATCAGGAGGATTGAGAGAGGAGAAAAGAAAACTAGTGTTGCCAGGTCCTTCAACATCAATGAGTTCAGCATTCAGACTACAAGAACAAGAAAATTAGCAAGTGTGTGAAGGCTTACAGTCTGACAGCATCATTGGACATTTACAGTGCAAGGATGAGGCTCTTCTGTGAGCAGAGAGGTGCCTACACATGTTCGTGCTGCAGCAGGGTAAACGGAACATACCCATGGATGGACCTATGATAAGGGAGACAGCAAGAAAATTTCACTGTTGCATGTCGATGTCTTGGTCTGACCCCTGCCATGCCATTTCAAGCCAGCCCAGAATGGTTCCAGCATTTCCTGGAAAGGAAAGACCTCAAGAATGTACACCTAACTAGTGAATGTGCCCCTGCAGATACTGATGCTGCTGCAGCATTCCCTACTATTCTTAGGAAGAAGTTAATGAACAAGGATACATGGACCTCACAATATTTAACATGGATGAAACCAGGATCCTATGGAAATGCTTGCCTTCTACTACCTACATCTTGAAGTAGCAACAGCAGACAAGGGAGTGGAAGGCAGACAAGTCACGGTACACCGTCATTGTGTGCACCAACGCTGCTGCAAATTCTAAAATGAAACCTTTTGTCATTCAGAAGGCAAAAGGGCTGCATATCTTCAGGAACCTTCACAATATGTTTGAGAGTGGAGTTTACTGGTTGCAGCAGGCAAAGCCACAGGCAACATCAAGCTTGGTGGTTGAGTGATTTGATTTGTATGTCAAGGATGCGAAGCAGCACTGCAAGAAGCATGGCGTCCCATTCAAGGTGCTACTCTTGATGAATAACACACCGTGTCATCCACAGTATCTCACATCCCACCACCCACAAGTGAAGGTCATCTTCTTCCCACCCAACACCACCAGTTTGCTGCAGCCACTGGACTAAGAAATTATCACCAACACCAAGCTCATGTACAGCCAGTTCATGAACTGGAAGTTCCTGGCAGTGATTACCATTGATGCACCTGAGGTACAGGTGTTGCAGGAGATCCGAGAATCTGAACCTACATCTGGCAGCAGTGGGGAGAAAGACAATGATGAGGCAAGTAGCGATGATGAGAGTGACACGAGGCAGCCTGAGCCCACTGCACCAAAGGATGTACCGACTGTTGCAGAATTCTGGCGTTGCTATAACATCAAGGACTCCACAGATGGGCTGCTTCAAGCTTGGAGCAAGCCAGGCTACCACCATCCACACATGGTGCCTCATCTTGCCTCACCTCTGCACCACCACACCCTGTTGCCCCTGCCAAGCCACAGGAGGTGCAACAGCAGCTAGCAGAGGTGGTGAATGTTGCCCGTCAAGTTCCTGGTTGTGCCAAGATCACTGAAGAGGATGTGATTGACATGGTGAACTGCAGCATCGACACATTCAGAGCAGTGTTAAAGTCATGGAGGGAGATGCTCCAGAGCAGTGAGAGGAACAGACAAGTAGGCACTGTGTGTGCAGAGGCAAGGTGGGAAATAACAATGAAAAACTTGAGTGATCTGCTAGTGACTGTGGACTTGCTCAAGGAACAAGCCCAGGAATGGGATGAAAACCTGGGAAGGTATAGTGAATTTGTGAGTGCTATTGAAAATGCAGCAGTGCCTTACAAGGGCCTTCAACAGGAGGTTCATTGAGCACCAACAGCAGCTGATCACATGCTGTCTGCCAGAGCTGTACAACAACCTTCGTCACCTGAGGCAGAACCACAGCCTGGTCCATCTCATGCAGACACTGATGAAAACTTGCCAGAGATATTGGAAGTAGACTTTGAGGGTTTCCTTCAAGAAGTAGAAATGGAGGATGGCAGCCAATAGGCTACTGTTAGCCTCAGAATCCCAAAATCTACTATGCTATGGAGTTTCATCAAGTAAGGTACAGTACAGTAAAGCCCATTATTATCTATTGTTTTCTGTTTGTTGTGTATTTAATACATAGATTAAGTGCTTTTTAAATGAGTGTCCTTGTAAAATGCAGAAAAGTGGGTGTGATTCTAGCAAAATGGTGGTGTGTCCTGGTGTGGAAGTGGTAAAATGATGACGGGCGAAAAAAAACTATTTTCCCCATACGTGATTGTAGGTGCAGGTAGGGAAAAATAGTAATAGGCAAGAAACAATGAATTTTCCCCATATGTGAGTGCAGGTGTTAAATTGGCAGGTAGTCAGTACCAAATTGTATTTTCCCCATATGTACTGAGTGAAAAAGTCGGTGTTGGTGGTAGCCGAGTGGATAAAGTGGTGAGCGTGGGGTCAGAATGAACAACATCAAAAGGCTGCAGATAATGCCTACCAATGATGGTAGCCTAGCTGATCTTGCCCCCAGCTTGAAGCAGCCCATCTATGGAATCCTTGATGTTATAGCAACACCATAATCCTGCAAGTCTGTACGTCCTTTGGTGTAGTGGGCTCAGGTTGACTGGTGACGCTCTCATCGTCACTACTTACCTCATCACTGTGTCTCCCCAACACTCAGATGAAAGTTCAGATTCTCAGATCTCCTGCAACACCTGTACCTCAGGTGCATCACTGGTAACTGCTGCTAGAAACTTCCAGTACGTGAACTGGCTATACATGAGCTTGGTGTTGGCGATAATTTCTTGGTCCAGGGGTTGCAGCAAACTGGTGGTGTTGGGTGGGAAGATGACCTTCACTTGTGGGTGGCAAGATGTGAGGTACTGTGGATGACATGATGCGTTATCCATCAAGAGTGGCACCTTGAACAGGGTGCCATGCTTCTTGCAGTGCTGCTTCGCATCCTTGACAAACAAATCAAACCACTCAACCACCAGCTTGATGTCGTCCATGCAGTGGGCAGATCTTGTCCATGGGTTTCCCAGTAGGCTTGCAAGCCATTATGCCGCATGTGCATGGTAAGCAAGCAAACTCCTTGCTGTGAGGGGTCTGATGGTGTTAACTAGATGTGTAATCGTCAGGTCGGGACTGGGAATCCGCTGCGATGCTGCCACAATCCGCCCAATCCCGCCCAACCATTTACTTTTCCCGCCAACCCAAAATCAACAAAAAAAAAATTATTTGGCATGCATATTAATGCAATAATTAGTGGTGACCAGCCACTTTCAAAGATTCTCTCTCTCTCTCTCTCTCTCTCTCTCTCTCTCTCTCTTTCTCTCTCCTTAGTTTCTTTATACACCGTGTCTCTGATTTCTTCCCTTTCACACTGGCCAGTGAGAGACAAGAGAAAAAAGGCTCTGGGAACACCAATTTATATTTTTAAAAGCCAGTTTGCCAGCAGGCTGTTGTGCAGAAGCAGCCTGCTGTAGATTTTAGTAGGCTAATTAGCCAGATCACTTTCTTTTTTGCCTGTCATAATAGATAGTTGGGCCAGGTCAGCTTTACACAAAAAAAGAAGAGGAAAGGGAAAAGATTGACGGGAAAAGATGCAGAGCAGTTGAGGAGTGCATGACTGTGACTTGGAATTTGAGTGAGGGCCACAGCAGCCAAGTGTGAACATTTTTTCCTGTCTACATCTATAAATATTAGCTATATGATCATTCTGAGGATAATTTGCAACTTGCTGAATACAAAAATGTGTGGAGAGAGAGAGAGAGAGAGAGAGAGAGAGAGAGAGAGAGAGAGAGAGAGAGAGAGAGAGAGAGAGAGAGAGAGAGAGAGAGAGAGAGAGAGAGAGAGAGAGAGAGAGAGAGAGAGGATAGAAATCTTCCAAAAAAAACAACCCATCCGCTACCATAAGATTTTTCCCTTCAGAAAAAAAAATCTGACCTGGCAACTCTGTGCTTGTTTGGCCAGGGGAGATCATGAACCACATCAGAGATAGTTTTACCTGTGTGATCTGAACATACAGCTCAGAAACCATACTGCATCACAGGAAACCACATCATATGCGACTTGACTGTATATATATATATATATATATATATATATATATATATATATATATATATATATATATATATATATATATATATATATATATATATATATATATATATATATATATATATATATATATATATATATATATATATATATATATATATATATATATATATATATATATATATATATATGAACATAAGAAATAAGGGAAGCTGCAAGTGACCAGTCTCTGTATGAAATATACCTACCTATTTCCACCTATCATCCCCATACATAAACCTGTCTAATCTTCTCTTAAAGCTCCCTAATGTCCTAGCACTAACAACATGATTAGTGAGTCTGTTCCACTCATCTACCACTCTATTTATGAACAAATTTCTTCCTATCTCTTTCCTAAACCTAAATTTTTGAAGCTATTTCTTGTTCTATCCCAGTTGCTGATCCTAAGAATTTTGCCTACATCCCCCTTGTTATATCCCTTATACCACTTAAAGACTTATATCAGGTCCCCTCTTAACCTACGTCTCTCTAAGAAATATAAATTTAACAGCTTCAATCTTGCCTTGTAAGGAATACTCCTCATCCCTTGTATCCTTTCAATCATTCTCCTTTGTACTGATTCTAATAGACCTATATCCTTCCTGTAATGTGGTGACCAGAACTGCACAATGTAGTCTAGATGAGGTCTGACCAGTGCCAAGTATAACTTTAATATTATTTTGGGCCTTCTACTTTTAACACTCCTGATATATATATATATATATATATATATATATATATATATATATATATATATATATATATATATATATATATATATATATATATATATACACACACACACACACACACACACACACACACACACACACACACACACACACACACACACTCATATCTTGGTAATATGGATCTCACTTTAACGGATTTCAGAAGCAACATACAAAATCTGGAGCAAGATACTGAATTTGAAAGTACTGCACACTATGGATGGAGTTATGGCAACACTGGACACGAGGCGCAGCTTCGAGTTGAGACTCGAGAATTGACTTCTTGTTACAGGCAGTCAGTTTGTTTACATCTGTGTAGCAACGTGTGCAACTCAGTGTTCCATGTTTTTTGTCCTTTTTATGTGGTCTGAATGATCATAATTTTCTATAACCATGCCATCTGGAAGAAAAGTAGAAAAGAGGAAAAGGGTGAATTTAACAGCAGCACAGAAGCTTGAGTTCATTAACAGTTACAAAAAAATGGTGCATCTGTGAAGCAGGTGTGTGAGGAATATGGTATGAAAAATAAATAAATAAATAAATAAAAATAAATAAAAAATTTTCAGATATTCATAAGGCAAAATCTAAACTTACTGAATATGCTGTGAAGTATTCTGTTGATGGATATTCAAGTAACTCTGGTTCTGTAGCAGCCCACAAGCATATGAAAGTTGGTAATCAGAAGGAGTTAGATGAAGCTGTGTTTAAGTGGTATATGTAGCAAAAGGCTTGTGGTACAAAAGTAATTTCAGGAACCACACGAAAGGCATGTGAACAACTCATTTGTGGCATTTCCGTAACAGGCATGGACTGCATGATATGCAGGTGAGGGATGAGGATGGCAGTGCAGATACAATAGGTGCTGAGGTTTATTGGGCTAAACTTAATGAGCTGATTAAGAAAGGTCTTCTTATGTCTCAGGTATAAAACGGCAATGAAACGCTTATTTCAGCACTCTTTGCCTAATATTACTCAAGAACATAAGGATGAAGAAGTAATATGAGAGATGAAAATGTGTAAGAAAAGGATTTCAGCACTTTGTGCTAATGCTGATGGTATACACCAGCATAAGTTAGTGGTTGTTGGTAAATCAGCTTGCCACTGTGCACTGAAGGATCACATGCACACTTTGCCAGTTAATTATTACAACTCCAAAAAAGTTTGGTTTAATGTTTCCATTTTCTCTGACCAGTTTTGTAAACATTTTGTACCATAAGTACAAAGGTACCAGGAGGATGTGTTGAAGTTTCACCCTAATGATGCAAAAGCTCTTCTCCTTTTGGATAATGCTCCTGCTCATCCCAGTACTAACAAGCTTATAAGTGCTGATGGCAGAATATGTGTCATGTATTTGCCTGCAAACACATCACTCATCCAGCCAATGGATCAAGGTATCATCATTGCCTGTAAAAGAAGATACCAATGATGCTACCTAAATGAGGTTATGGTGGTTATCGAGAATGAGCAAGATGTTGAAAACAACACCAGGGGACTACACACACTTCAAGACATACAGAATTATAGTATACCATTAAGTATGCCATATTTAACTTTGCTAATTAGTGGAAAGATCTGAAAATATTTACCTTAGAAAACAGCAGGAAGAAACTCCAAACTAATGCTGAACCTGATTACGATTTTGAGGATTTTGAAGCCACTGACTTTCACCGTGTGCAGCAGCGTGCAGGCAAGAAAGATATAACTTTGGAGGATGTCCAAGATTGGCTGGATGAGAATGAGAGTGATCCGGAATATCAGATACTTTCAGATGAAGAAAGTGTTGCAGAGGCGGTCAGTAGGACAGTAGCAGCAGTGACAAAGAAGACAAGATGCTGGTGACACTGCCAAAACTATTGGAATAACATAGCTGTATGGAGACTCCGCTACAATTTGTGGAATACATCAAGAATAGAAATATTATTATGGAAATCCCTAAATTCTTCGAGAATTTCAAAGTGGCATGCAATTAAAGTTAGACAGCTTTTTCAAACCATTACAAATTCTGTGATCACCTGATGCACCAGGGGTACCAGCCTGTCCACCCTCAATGTCGCCCAACAAACCACCAGCCTCTACCTCACATTGTTCACATACTACTGATACATCTGTATCACTAGCACAGCCTACAACCAGTAGTACACACTGGAGCTGCAAAGCTCCAGTGACTCAGAATAAATTTCCAAGGCTGCACTATACAGTCACACCATATCAACAGCACTTCACCATCATTGCTAAGTCTGATTTTAAAGTAAAAATGTTGAATTTACTATATTGTAGTGTACATTTACAGTATACAGATATTTTACACTCAGATTGGATAGTGTTTTTTCATGGTTCAATTATCAATGGTTTACTTTTACACTTTTTTTTTTTCATTGGAACCTAACTATTTTTACAATGCAGGAAATCCCACTTTATCATGAAAAAATTGACTATCATATTTGATAAAATACAAGCTAAATCGTGGCATGACTATCGAATGCTCATTTTATTTTACGAAACTTAGCAAATTACAGCATATTTCAAAATTAACAAGTGTTTGCTCTATTTTACGAATATCCCACATCTTAAAATGCTGGAGAGTTGGCTGACACAGTCAACCACGTTTGAGAAATTAATTGTAGGTGTGACAGCAGTTAGTGACCTTGACAAAATGCTCCCCCCTCTCTCTCTCTCTCTCTCTCTCTCTCTCTCTCTCTCTCTCTCTCTCTCTCTCTCTCTCTCTCTCTCTCTCTCTGTGTGTGTGTGTGTGTGTGTGTGTGTGTGTGTGTGTGTGTGTGTGTGTGTGTGTGAACTTACCTGAGAGAGAGAGAGAGAGAGAGAGAGAGAGAGAGAGAGAGAGAGAGAGAGAGAGAGAGAGAGAGAGAGAGAGAGAGAGAGAGAGAGAGAGAGAGAGACCATGCTGCACCACCAGCCACTGTCAAGGTCACCTACTGGCTGTCACACAGCCACAATTCATCTCTCTCTCTCTCTCTCTCTCTCTCTCTCTCTCTCTCTCTCTCTCTCTCTCTCTCTCTCTCTCTCTCTCTCTCTCTCTCTCTCCATATATGTTCATTATATTGAACTGCACAGCTACTTCATCATTTTCATTCATCTCATCCATCATCAGTAAGAACCTGCACTAGTTTTTTTTTTCATTAAGAGACAATAAATAGGCACTATAGGGTACTTTATTTATTCCTCTGTCTTTTATAATGTAACTGCTGATATTAGTCACTCTTAACATAACCTAACGCTTAGTGTCAGTACCTACAGACAATCGACTTCATCAAACCAATGTTCCCCCCTTTTAGTCTGTAGTACCAAGGTATGACTGTACAATGAAATCTCGGTTCTTGAACTTAATTCATTCCTGAATGCTGTTCAAAATCTGAAATGTTCGAAGACCAAAATTATTTTTCCCAAAAGAATCAATGTAAAATGGATTAATCCATTCCCAGACACCAGTCTACCTTGTCTTAGCAGCTAATGACAGATGCTCCCACAGCCAAGATGGCTGCTTCACAACATCTCCAGCTCATAAATTATTTATCCAGAAAAGATGTACTGAATGAACTTTGTGACAGAACTCATCAGAAGATAATGTTTAGACTGTGCAGGTATTCCCTTTGTCACCAATCTTGTGATAGAAACCTTACAAAGTGACAAAGAGAGGAGCAACCCTTTTATCACCAAAATGAAGATGATCATAACACTTAGACACCTTGCTGCTGGGAAAAGCTACTGGAAAAATGCAGTTGTGCAATAGTGATGGTGTTGTGGGTCATCAAGAGAGCCACAGGTGGCTTGGGATTACTCCTGAGTGCCCAAAACTTTGTTTACATTAAGGTTTTTCAATGGGATCACATTTACATTATTTCAAAGATTGAAATACTGTCCTTACACTCTGTCTCTTTCCTCCAAACATATAAAAACAAAGTAAATATTTATAGAAACTATAAATTAGTAATAAACAGCAGCTTCTGCTATATCTTTTAACATCTGAAATCAAGTAACTTTGTTCTAGAACCGAATTACAGTACCACAACCAAAGCAATAAGGAGTTCAAAATTTTGTTTGAAAAGCAATTTGTTCAAAAAAGGGAGGCATTTGGTGATATACACACACACAAACACAAACACACACACACACACACACACACACACACACACACACACACACACACACACACACACGAACACAGCGTAAAGAGGTATCTGAAAACTCTAGAATATTGAAACCACATGTTATGATGGTATATAAGTGCACTAGCCACAATCGTGTTGCTGTTGCAAAATCAATCATCCCAATGGATCGTTGTTTTACAGCACAAAAAGAAAAATTTTCCTTGGAAAATAATATGTTCTTGCCTGCAAAATAATTTAAGTTACCCACATTCATATTCTTTCCCTCAGAAAATGTCCTGGATCAATGGTAAACTAAACTGAAACATTTGTATATGTTCCCAGATGGGAGCATGTAGCCACCAGGACATATTTTTACATCCCCAGATGGTAAAGGTTAAACATGTTGCAACTCACCAGCTTCACAACAACTGCCCAGTGTTCCCGCCACAAGGGCCGCTGAGAGAACTGAAATGTGCCCATGCAGAATAGTTTAGGGGCCCCACTTCAGCAGCCAGTAAGTAAAGGTATAGGGAGCCCTCGTCTCTATCTTTGGGCCCCCCAAAAACCCCAAGGGCCCTGATGCAATGCACTGGCTGACACCCCCGCCAACCCAACCCACTCGGTTTGTCTGTGGGCTGCCACTCCTGTAAATGTTCCTTTACATCATATGACACTCTAAGTGATGTCAAATTGTGCTATGTTTCATGAATTTTTGCCTCTTTATGTATTTGTGTTTGTATTCCTGTACTGATGGTGGAGCTTCATTTTGTAAGCTGAATGATACCGGCTTGAACTGCTCCAGTATATTCAGCTGCTGCAGAAGCATTGGGGAAACATCTCTTACAGAGATGCTGATACACTCTGTAGAACACTGCTAACAGGGTGTCGTCTGTTAGGGTACCCATGTCTGTATTCTGCTGCTGCAGCCCAGGTATTTCCATCACAGAATGAATATCATGTCATGAATATCATCATATGAATATCATGTCTGAATATTCAATGTTACTGAATGTGAAAAGCATCTTCACCATAACAAAAAGATGCACTATGGCAGTCAGCTGATTGACCAGGCCTGTCACTTAGATGTCAAGATATCAACTGCATGTTGGGGGGGTGACAGACAGTTGCAGTGAGTTACCAAATATGTTTAAAGAGTAGCAATTAAAAATCACTGTATTGCTGTGTTACCTGTACCTTATTCTTCACTGACAAATATATTAAAATTCAATTTCTCATATGCTCACTGTTTCCTGTAAGGCTTTGACTGTGTAGATTATACACAAAAAAAATTATCACTTAATGCCTACATACACTTAATGCTACATACTCAAGTATGTAGCGAGCCGAGGAGGGAGGAAAGGAGGCAGACACCCACCAAGGTGAGCGGTTCCCACAACACACAACGTTAATTTCTCACTAAATAGAGCAAAACACAGCATATATGCATAAAGTATTCTTGACTTAGAATAACTTGAATTATCAAATCCTGAAGTATGTACTTTAGCTTGCAGGACACCCTGTGTGTGTGCATATATATATATATATATATATATATATATATATATATATATATATATATATATATATATATATATATATATATATATATATATATATATATATATATATATATATATATATATATATATATATATATATATATATATATATATATATATATATATATATACTAAGAAGGAGGCAGTAGACACCTGCCAAAACAATAATTACTCCCAGTGAGGTCTAAAGCACTGTTCAGGGGGTGCTGTGAACTTATCAATAAACCCAGCTGTGACCTCTCTGAACGTTTTCCTTTGTGTCTTACAAAACAAGGGGGCAGTCACAGCCTGCCCTCTAAAGACAACTCTCTTCCTCCACACAAAACTACAAGCACCTAATAACACACACACCCTTCACTCAAAAATTTTAAAATCAGCATGGTGACTCCTACACCAGCCTCAGAGTCCCCGTCTGGGGAGGGGACCATAAATTTCCCCAGGTCGGACTGCCTTTCTGTCGACGACCATAAGTGTCTTGACACCCCCCCCCCCCCTCAACTTTTTCTTCATTAACTTCTGTAACATTCGCGGTCTAAGATCTAAATTTCAATCTGTAGAACACCACCTCTCCTCTTCTAAACCTCATCTTCTTTTCCTCACTGAAACTCAGGTGTCTGAGCCCCTTTTCTGTTCCCTCCTACTTTCTCTATCTTCATTTTCGATCCAAAGCTGGATGCTGCATTTATGTGCTCAATGACTTAACCTGCTCTCGAGCCCAACTCTTGAATCTTCCGAGTTTTCCACCATCTGGCTATAACTACAGAGTCAATCTCATACTAAATTTATCTGTGCTGTATACCTCTCACCTAACTCCTCTGACTATAAGAAATTCTTTGACTACTAACTTCCAAAGTGGAGCACATTCTGACCATCTTCTCTTTTGCAGAGATCTCCATTCTTGGAGACTTCAATGTTCACCACCAGTTTTGGCTCTCCTCTCCCTTCACTGACCATCCTGGTGAACTAGCCTACAACTTTGCTATCCTCCATGACCTAGAGCAATTGGTGCAACATCCTACTCGTATTCCTGACCGTCTTGGAGATACACCCAACATTCTTGACCTTTTCCTGACCTCTAATCCTTCTGCTCATGCTGTCACCCATTCTTCTCTGTTGGGCTCCTCCGATCACAATCTCATATCTTTATCTTGTCCTATCGCTCCAATCCCTCCTCAGGATCCCCCTAAGCAAAGGTGCCTCTGGCATTTTGCCTCTGCTAGTTGGGGGGACCTGAGGAGGTATTTTGCTGATTTTTCTTGGAATGACTACTGCTTCCGTGTCAGAGACCTGTCATTGTGTGCTGAGCGCATAACAGAGGTGATAGTGTCTGGCATGGAAGCATACATTCCTCACTCTTTTTCTCGTCCTAAACCTTCTAAACCTTGGTTTAACACAGCTTGTTCTCGTGTTATACATGATAGAGAGGTGGCCCACAAAAGATACTTAAGGCTTCCATCACCAGAATCTCATGCACTTTATATTTCTGCCCAGAACCATGCCAAGTCTGTTCTCCAACTAGTCAAAAACTCCTTCATTACCAGAAAATGTCAAAACCTTTCAAGATCTAACTCCCCTCGTGATTTCTGGCATCTAGCCAAAAATATCTCCAATAACTTTGCTTCTTCTTCTTTCCCTCCTCTACTTCAACCAGATGGCACCACTGCTATCACATCTATTTCTAAAGCTGAACTCTTTGCTCAAACCTTTACTAAAAACTCTACGTTGGACGATTCTGGGCTTGTTCTTCCCTCTCCTCCACCCTCTGACTACTTCATGCCACCTATTAAAATTCTTTGCAATGATGTTTTCCATGCCCTCGCTGGCCTAAACCCTCGGAAGGCTTATGGACCTGATGGGGTCCCTCCTCTTTTTCTCCGAAACTGTGCTTCCGTGCTTGCACCTTGCCTAGTCAAACTCTTTCAGCTCTGTCTGTCAACATCTACCTTTCCTTCTTGCTGGAAATTTGCCTACATTCAACCTGTTCCTAAAAAGGGTGACCGTTCTAATCGCCCAAACTACCATCCTATTCCTTTAATTTCCTGCCTATCTAAAATTTTTGAATCTATCCTCAACTGGAAGATTCTTAAACATCTATCACTTCACAACCTTCTATCTGATCGTCAGTATGGGTTCCGTCAAGGCCGCTCTACTGGTGATCTTCTGGCTTTCCTTACTGAGTCTTGGTCATCCTCTTTTAGAGACTTTGGTGAAACTTTTGTTGTTGCCTTGGACATATCAAAAGCTTTTGATAGAGTCTGGCACAAAGCTTTGATTTCCAAACTACCCTCCTACGGTTTCTATCCTTCTCTCTGTAACTTCATCTCAAGTTTCCTTTCTGACCGTTCTATTGCTGCTGTGGTAGACAGTCACTGTTTTTCTCCTAAATCTATTAACAGTGGTGTTCCTCAGGGTTCTGTCCTGTCACCCAATCTCTTCTTATTATTCATTAATGATCTTCTAAACCAAACTTCTTGTCCTATCCACTCCTACGCTGATGGTACCACCCTGCACTTTTCCACGTCTTTTCATAGACGTCCAACCCTTCAGGAGGTAAACATATCACGCAGGGAAGCCACAGAACGCCTGACTTCTGATCTTTCTAAAATTTCTGATTGGGGCAGAGCAAACTTGGTATTGTTCAATACCTCAAAAACTCAATTCCTCCATCTATCAACTCGACACAACCTTCCAGACAACTATCCCCTCTTCTTCAATGACACTCAACTGTCCCCCTCTTCTACATCCTCGGTCTGTCCTTTACTTATAATCTGAACTAGAAACTTCACATTTCATCCCTAGCTAAAACAGCTTCTATGAAGTTAGGTGTTCTGAGATGTCTCCGCCAGTTTTTCTTACCCCCCCAGCTGCTAACTCTGTACAAGGGCCTTATCCGTCCATGCATGGAGTATGCTTCACATGTCTGGGGGGGTTCCACTTATACTGCTCTTCTAGACAGGCTGGAATCAAAAGCTTTTCGTCTCATCAACTCCTCTCCTCTAACTGACTGTCTTCAGCCTCTCTCTCACCGCCGCAATGTTGCATATCTAGCTTTCTTCTACCGCTATTTTCATGCTAACTGCTCTTCTGATCTTGCTAACTGCATGCCTCCCCTCCTTCCACAGCCTTGCTGCACAAGACTTTCTTCTTTCTCTCACCCCTATTCTGTCCACCTCTCTAACGCAAGAGTATTCTCAATCATTCATCCCTTTCTCTGGTAAACTCTGGAACTCCCTGCCTGCTTCTGTATTTCCACCTTCCTATGACTTGAATTCCTTCAAGAGGGAGGTTTCAAGACACTTATCCACCAATTTTTGACCACTGCCATGACCCTTTTACGGGACTGGCATTTCAGTGGGCATTTTTTTTTTATTGATTTTTGTTGCCCTTGGCCAGTGTCCTTCTTACATAAAAAAAAAAATATATATATATATATATATATATATATATATATATATATATATATATATATATATATATATATATATATATATATATATATTAATACGTCGAGGTCGTGTCAAGAAGCACACCTGACATAATGTAGAAATTTGTATAACTTTGAAGTTATTCTTCCCCACTTGATTTTTTTTCCACTCCTCTTCCTTCCTGAAAGCTGAAATTGGTAGAGAATATCATGGTTGGGGGAGCTGTCTCCCATGGTGTAGTTGGATTTTGCCCAGCTCTCCAAATTGCCCCAAGATAAATTTTGAAACATAATGTTTTGTTTGGGAAGGAGAGTGATTATATTATGTATAATAGTGAGGAGATGTTATATGCTAAATTTTACGTATATTATTTCATAATTAACTGCATTAATGGTGTTTTTACAGTTTTATGAAAACAAAAAGTTTGATATTTCTTCATTGTTTATAAAGCAAAACTGAAAAAAAAATGGAAGTAAACTACATTCAATTATAAATCATTTGTTGGGAAGGATCTTTTTTTATTTCCTTGAAAAATTCTTTTTGCTGTTTTTTTTTTTCAAATTTTGGTCAAGTCTAAAAAATATTGTTAATTTATAAATATAAATAACCTAAAACTTAAAAATCTGTTTCCAACAAAAAGAAAAAAAAAAATAGCAACTTTATCACTCCATATCCAAAAAGATTTATTAGAATTAGTGTAATGGTTAGCAAGAAATAACAAGAAGAAGAAAAAACAACAAACAAAGATATCTGGAGATAAGGGCAGCCAACTATTTTTGCCTTCTATTTTTACTTTTTCTGCAAAACAACATCCATCATGTATGTTATGTTATTCACTGACTCCTTACAAAGTAATACACAATATTCACATGACATTTTGGAGTAACTTCCTGGTACCTATTCCCCCTTTTTTTTAAAAGGTATTTCAAACTCATCGGGAGCTGCCACCTTCACTGTTGCCAGGTTTTGCTAATGCCCTCCTGTTTAATAGTCACCACTGAACTGAAGCTGTTTCTTTGCCTTCCTCTTCTTTCTACCTGCAACTAGCTCAAACCCCTTGTCACCTGTTTCCATGGACTAGAAGATGTCTTTGTCAGTCCCAAACAGGTGTGCCATCAAGTTAGCTTCTCTGACAAAATTGTGTTCTAAAGTCATCACCCAGGCCACAAATGTCACTCAAAAGAGGCCAGGATGTTTTACACTCAAAAGAGGCCAGGATGTTTTACTTTTGAACATTTGCCTTATAATTTTCCATGGAAAGACTCATTCAGCAGCAGGGACATTTCACAGGATTACACTGCAGCTGTTGCAGATAGCTGTCACATCTATGACAAAGTTGATGGACATAGAGTGACTGACAATGCCCCTACAGCACCTTCCAGGACACATCCATCCAGGACACAGGGCATGAGGTGGTGGAGGAGGCAGGCTGACAAAGTTGTTTTTTCTTCTTCACCACTTTCTTCAGCTTCTTTAACCTTATCTTGTTAATCCTTGATATCTTCCTCTTAATAGTGATAGGAAAAAAAAAAAGAGCTCCGTAGGTACAAGTAAAGTAAGATGGATGAGTGAGATCAGAGTGGAGAGATAACATCCATAACTTCTCTCTCTCTGGCATATCTGCTACAGCCTGAAGGGATGTGTGCTATTTATAACCTCAGTATAGTTACCAAATGTCTAGAGATGCCAGTGAATACCATGTACTGAGAATATTTCACCATTTATGAGTAATAATAAAGCAATATACAATGCTCGCTCGCTGGGCTGTGGAAGAGCATGACATCATGGGAGAGGTGAGAAGGGAAAGGGCCATGACATCTTTATTTTTGCAAATTTTGCAAAGAAACTTAGTCATAATAAGATCAAATGATACACGATGCAATGAAATTTTTTCCAATATTTTCATTTTTTATTTTCAACTTTATTTTTGCAGACAGTCCCCTTAATAGATTATAATCATGTTTATTCTCTTCCATTCAAGCTGGACTCTACTTTCAGTTAAGGAGCACTCATTAATGCTGTGAACCACCTATGTCAACTGCAGATGGCATTCCTTCGATATCTATCCCAACATTCCATCAACTCCAAGGGCCTTTCTACCACCTAATCCCTCCAACTGTTTCTGCACATCTTCTTCAGTCATTTAGATTTAATTTCCCCTAGACCTGTTTCCTCACTCATCTCACTCTACTCATTCTACAAATTGTCCTCTCTTTTGTAAACACTGATTAAAAACTCTTACTCATTATTTCTGCCATGTCAGCTGGATCATCACACATTTCACCATTCAACTTCAACCTATTTATTTTTTATCTGTGTTTCATTTTGCTATTCACATATCTGAAGAATAGTTTTGGTTCCCCATTACATTTGTCCATAACATCCTTCTCAATTTTTTTTTCCCTTTTTCCTCTAATAACTTAAATACTCATTTCTTGCAGTTGTGTAATTTTGCCACAGCTCCTGTGTACTTTTCCCTTCTATCTATTCCATGCCTTCTCCTTCTCCTCCCTTGCTACTTTGCATCTTCTATTATACTAGTTTTTGTTATATCTTCTCTTTGTATTTACTTTTGATCCACATCTTTCCAGGTTATTTCTGCTCAGCGGGCTACACCGCACACCAGGAAAGGAACTTTTGATACACTATAACTCTACTCTCAAGGGTCACAGCACACTGGAAAGTACATCATCATATTCAGAATTACATAGAGAAATGGATTTTTTAAATAAAACTATCGTCTGGCATTTTCTAAGTTGCCATATTTACCCAGAAATGGAGATGAAAATTAATTTAATTACCAATAAGGCAAGGGTTAACCTGTTAAAAATGTTTATGTATATGGGCCCTGGTGGAAAGGTTGACACATTTAAGAACATAAGAACATTTAAGAACATTTAAGAACATAAGAACATAAGAAATAAGGGAAGCTACAAGAAGCGACCAGGCTTACACGTGGTAGTCCCTTTATGAAATATACCTACCTATTTCCACCTATCATCCCCATCCATAAACCCATCTAATCTTCTCTTAAAGTTCCCTGATGTCCTAGCACTAACAACATGATTACTGAGTCCGTTCCACTCATCTACCATTCTATTTGAGGACCAATTTCTTCCTATCTGCTTCCTAAACTTAAATTTTTCAAGCTTGAACCCATTATTTCTTGTTCTATCCTAGTTGCTGATCCTAAGAATTTTGCTTACATCCCCCTTGTTATAACCCTTATACCACTTAAAGACTTCTATCAGGTCCCCTCTTAATATACGTCTCTCTAAGGAATGTAAATTTAACAGCTTCAATCTCACTTCATAAGGAATACTCCTCATCCCCTGTATCCTTTTAGTCATTCTCCTCTGTGTGGTGAACAGATTCATATTCACCAATCTACAAACCTCACAAACTTAATACATCATAACTAGCAGTAACTGCAGAATCATTTACCTTGTTACATTTTAGTTCTATCATTACTAAAAGCCATAATAATAAAAATAACAAAACACAAAAAATGAACACTTGGCATCAGTGTTCAGTAGATAATATCTAAATACATGAACACTTAAAAAACAGAAAATAAAAACCATTTCCATTACCAATAACATAATTCTGCTTCCATTTGCAAATTTGAGCAAGAAAGCCACAGCTGTTTGTTGCAACATTTTTGTGGAAAACTGGAAATGTCAAAGTTCTCAATGAAATAATCAACAACATACAAATATAAAGAATATAAGGGCAACATTGTCATCATATAATACAGTTATATTTTCACAAGGGATTAGAGAGAGAGAGAGAGAGAGAGAGAGAGAGAGAGAGAGAGAGAGAGAGAGAGAGAGAGAGAGAGAGAGAGAGAGAGAGAGAGAGAGAGAGAGAGAGAGAGAGAGAGAGAGAGAGAGAGAGAGAGAGAGAGAGAGAGAGAGAGCACTGCCTGTCACCAGACATCTAGCCAAAAACACTTCCAATAACTTTGCTTCTTCTTTCCCTCCTTTATGTCAACCAGATGGCACCACTGCTATCACATCTATCTCTAAAGCTGAACTCTTTGCTAAAGCCTTTATCAAAAACTCTACCTTGGATGATTCAGGGCTTGTTCCTCCCTCTCCTCCACTTTCCAACTACTTCATGCAACCTATTAAAATTCTTCGCAATGATGTTTTCCATGCCCTAGCAGGCCTAAACCCTTGGAAGGCTTGTGGGCCTGATGGGGTCCTTGGATGATTCAGGGCTTGTTCCTCCCTCTCCTCCACTTTCTGACTACTTCATGCTACCTATTAAAATTCTGCGTAATGATGTTTTTCATGCCCTAGCAGGCTTAACCCTTGGAAGGCTTATGAACCTGATGGGGTCTCTCCTATTGTTCTCAGAAACTGTGCCTCCATGCTTGCACCTTGCCCAGTCAAACTCTTTCAACTCTGTCTGTCAAAATCTACCTTGCCTTCTTGCTGGAAGTTTGCCTACATTCAGCCTGTTCCTAAAAAGGGTGACCATTCTAATCTCTCAAACAACCATCCTATTGCTTTAATTTCCTGCATATCTAAAGTTTTTGAGTCTATCCTCAACAGGAAGATTCTTATACATCTATCACTTCACAATCTTCCATGTGATCACCAGTATGGGTTCTATCAAGGCCACTCTATGGTTGATCTGGCTTTCCTTACTGAGTCTTGATCATCCTCTTTTAGGGAATTTGGTGAAACCTTAGACATATCAAAAGCTTTTGATAGTCTGGCACAAAGCTTTGATTTCCAAACTACCCTCCTATGGCTTCTATCCTTCTCTCTGTAACTTCACCTCAAGTTTCCTTTCTGACCATTCTATTGCTGCTGTGGTAGACGGTCACTATTCTTCTCCTAAATCTATTAACAGTGGTGTTCCTCAGGGTTCTGTCCTATTACCCATTCTCTTCCTATTATTCATCAATGACTTTCTAAACTAAACTTCTTGTTCTATCCACTCCTACACTGACAATACCACCCTGCACTTTTCTACGTCTTTTCGTAGATGTCCAACCATTCAGAAAGTAAACAGTTCACGCTGAGAAGCCACAGAATGCCGGACTTCTGATCTCTCTAAAAATTTCTGATTTGGACAGAGCAAACTTGGTATTGTTCAGTGCCTCAAAAACTCAATTCCTCCATCTATCAACTCAACACAACCTTCCAGACGAGTATCCCCTCTTCCTCAATGACACTTAACTCTTCTACAATGAATATCCTCAGTCTGTCCTTTTCTTATGATCTAAACTGGAAACTTCACATCTCATCTCTAGCTAAACCAGTTTCTATGAAATAAGGCTTTCTGAGATGCTCCACCAGTTTTTCTCACCCTCCCAGCTGCTAACTTTATACAAAGCCCTTATTTGTCCATGTATGGAGTATGTTTCATATGTCTGGGGAGGGGTCCACTCATACTGCTCTTCTAGACAGGGTGGAATGAAAAGCTTTTTGTCTCATCAACTCCTCTCCTCTAACTAAATGTCTTCAGCCTCTCTATTATCACCACAATGGTGCATCTCTAGCTGTCTTCTACCACTATTTTCATGCTAACTGCTCTTCTGATCTTGCTAACTGTATGCTTCCCCTCCTTCTGCACCTCACTGCACAAGACCTTCTTCTTTCTCTTACCCCTATTCTGTCCACCTCTCTAATGCAAGAGTTAAACAGTATTCTCAATCATTCATCCTTTTCTCTGGTAAACTCTGAAACTCCTTGCCTGCTTCTGTATTTCCACCTACCTATGACTTGGAGTTCCTTCAAAAGGGAGGTTTCAAGACACTTATCCTTCAATTTTTGACTACCACTTTGGACCCTATTCAGGGACCAGTATCTTAGTGGGCTTTTTTTTTTTTTTTTTTTTTTTTTAATTGGAGTTTTGTTGGCCTTGGCTGGTGCCCCTCCTACATTAAAAAATAAATAAATAAATAAATAAATAAATAAATAAATAACTTTCTACCATGGTAAGAGTTAACATGATCATATCAATCAGATGCAAGATGTTTTCTTCTGTACAAAGCAGTCAATTATATAAAACATATTCCACTTAAAAGACTACATAGATAATCATATGAAAGTACTTACTATGCATGAATTATTGGGTAAGTTGTGGTACTTTAAAAGATCAAGAGGTGTAGTATGTAGTGTGAGATCGGTCAAGTTAGGAGCTGCCACCAGAAGTGCTGCCAGGTCTAATGGTTTCATGTTTGCTGTGTCCAATTCCAGCTTCCTCAGTGGCACTGTGTGGAAGAGCTAATGGTTTAAGACAGAAAAAAATGTGAATTAGAACAAACCATTAGAAACAATAATAATCATCAGATTAAGAAATAAAATGCCTAAAAACTTGAAAAACTGTAATGATCATGAAATTTAGAAATAAGATGCTTGAAAAATTTTAAAAAATAATAATCATGAGATTTATTAATAAAATGCTTTAAAGAAACTAGAAAAATCAAGAGATTTATAAATAAAAGGCTTGAAAAATTTTTAAAAGTAATAATGATCAGCAGCTACAAGATTCCACTAATATTACAGTAAGTTCTGGAAATGCATGCTGGAAATTCATTGTCCTCTCATTAAACAAGTCTTCTGTAATTGTCATGATAATCTAAATTTAGATACAGTATAATAATGGTGCATGAAAGATGTCATTACCAATCTCTTAAATTTAACTATGTATCTAGATGGCAAAACAAAAAAAATAAATGGGATTATGAAGTTAAAATCACTCAAGTGGCAAAGAAAACACTGAACTTTTTTTTTCAGTTATTTAGCAAAACAATAAAATCATGAGATAATAATGTGCCTTTATTAGATAAGAATATCAAATTAGTAGATACCTGCTGAAACGATAATTACTCCCAGTGAGGTCTAAAGCACTGTTCAGGGGGTGCTATGAACTTATCATTAAACCCAGCTGTGACCTCACTGAACATTTCCCTTTGTGTCTCACAACAAAGGGGCAGGCACAGCCTGCCCTATAAAGACAATTCTCTTCCTCCACACAAAACTACAATCACCTAATAACACACACACCCTTCACTCAAAAATTTTAAAATCATCATGGCGACTCCTACACCAGCCTCGGAGTCCCCATCTGGGGAGGGGACCATAAATGTCCCCAGGTCGGACTGCCTTTCTGTTGACGACCCTAAGTGTCTTGACACCCCCCTCAACTTTTTCTTCATTAACTTCTGCAACATTCGCGGTTTAAGATCTAATTTTCAATCCGTAGAACACCACCTCTCCTCTTCTAAACCTCATCTTCTTTTCCTCACTGAAACTCAGGTGTCTGAGGCAACTGACAGTAGCCCCTTTTCTGTTCCTTCCTACTTTTTCTAACCTAATTTTCGATCCAAAGCTGGATGCTGCGTTTATGTGCGCAATGACTTAACGTGCTCTCGTACCCATGCTCTTGAATCTTCCAAGTTTTCCACCATCTGGCTACGACTACAGAGTCATCACTCTCATACTAAATTTATCTGTGCTGTATACCTCTCACCTAACTCCTCTGACTATAAGAAATTCTTTGACTGCTTAACTTCCCTCTTCCCTTTTGCAGAGATCTCCATTCTTGGAGACTTCAATGTTCACCACCAGCTTTGGCTTTCCCATCCCTTCACTGACCATCCTGGTGAACTAGCCTACAACTTTGCTATCCTCCATGACCTAGAGCAATTGGTGCAACAACCTACTCGTATTCCTGACCGTCTTCAAGATACGCCCAACACTCTTGACCTTTTCCTGACCTCTAATCCTTCTGCTTATGCTGTCACCCTTTCTTCTCCGTTGGGCTCCTCCGATCACAATTTCATATCTTTATCTTGTCCTATCACTCCAATCCCTCCTCAGGATCCCCCTAAGCGAAGGTGCCTCTGGCATTTTGCCTCTGCTAGTTGGGGGGACCTGAGGAGGTATTTTGCTGATTTTCCTTGGAAAGACTACTGCTTCTGTGTCAGAGACCCGTCTTTGTGTGCTGAGCACATAACAGAGGTGATAGTGTCTGGCATGGAGGCGTACATTCCTCACTCTTTTTCTCGTACTAAACCTTCTGAACCTTGGTTTAACACAGCTTGTTCTCGTGCTATACATGATAGAGAGGTGGCCCACAAAAGATACTTAAGCCTTCCATCACCAGAATCTCATGCACTTTATATTTCTGCCCGGAGCCATGCCAAGTCTGTTCTCCGACTAGCCAAAAACTCCTTCATTAACAGAAAATGTCAAAACCTTTCAAGATCTAACTCCCCTCGTGATTTCTGGCATCTAGCCAAAAATATCTCCAATAACTTTGCTTCTTCTTCTTTCCCTCCTCTATTTCAACCAGAAGGCACCATTGCTATCACATCTATTTCTAAAGCTGAACTCTTCACTCAAACCTTTGCTAAAAACTCTACGTTGGACGATTCTGGGCTTGTTCCTCCCTCTCCTCCACACTCTGATTACTTCATGCCACGTATTAAAATTCTTCACAATGATGTTTTCCATGCCCTCGCTGGCCTAAACCCTCGGAAGGCTTATGGACCTGATGGGGTCCCTCCTATTGTTTCCCAAAACTGTGCCTCTGTGCTTGCACCTTGCCTAGTCAAACTCTTTCAGCTCTGTCTGTCAACATCTACCTTTCCTTCTTGCTGGAAGTTTGCCTATATTCAACCTGTTCCTTTTTTAAAAAGGGTGACCGTTCTAATCCCTCAAACTACCGTCCTATTGCTTTAATTTCCTGCCTATCTAAAGTTTTTGAATCTATCCTCAACAGGAATATTCTTAAACATCTATCACTTCACAACCTTCTATCTGATCACCAGTATGGGTTCCATCAAGGCCGCTCTACTGGTGATCTTCTGGCTTTCCTTACTGAGTCTTGGTCATCCTCTTTTAGAGATTTTGATGAAACTTTTGCTGTTGCCTTGGACATATCAAAAGCTTTTGATAGAGTCTGGCACAAAGCTTTGATTTCCAAACTACCCTCCTATGGTTTCTATCCTTCTCTCTGTAACTTCATCTCAAGTTTCCTTTCTGACCGTTCTATTGCTGCTGTGGTAGATGGTCACTGTCCTTCTCCTAAATCTATTAACAGTGGTGTTCCTCAGGGTTCTGTCCTGTCACCCACTCTCTTCTTATTATTCATTAATGATCTTCTAAACCAAACTTCTTGTTCTATCCACTCCTACGCTGATGATACCACTCTGCACTTTTCCACGTCTTTTCATAGACGTCCAACCCTTGAAGAGGTAAACATATCACGCAGGAAAGCCACAGAACGCTTGACTTCTGATCTTTCTAAAATTTCTGATTGGGGCAGAGCAAACTTGGTATTGTTCAATGCCTCAAAAACTCAATTCCTCCTTCTATCAACTTGACACAACCTTCCAGACAACTATCCCCTCTTCTTCAATGACACTCAACTGTCCCCCTCTTCTACACTGAACATCCTCGGTCTGTCCTTTACTTATAATCTGAACTGGAAACTTCACATCTCATCTCTAGCTAAAACAGCTTCTATGAAGTTAGGGGTTCTGAGACATCTCCGCCAGTTTTTCTCACCTCCCCAGCTGCTAACTCTGTACAAGGGCCTTATCCGTCCATGTATGGAGTATGCTTCACATGTCTGGGGGGGTTCCACTCATACTGCTCTTCTAGACAGGGTAGAATCAAAAGCTTTTCATCTCATCAACTCCTCTTCTCTAACTGACTGTCTTCAGCCTCTCTCTCACTGCCGCAATGTTGCATATCTAGCTGTCTTCTACCGCTTTTTTAATGCTAACTGCTCTTCTGATCTTGCTAACTGCATGCCTCCCCTCCTTCCACGGCCTCGCTGCACAAGACTTTGTTCTTTCTCTCACCCCTATTCTGTCCACTTCTCTAAGGCAAGAGTTAACCAGTATTCTCAATCATTCATCCCTTTCTCTGGTAAACTCTTGAATTCCCTGCCTGCTTCTGTATTTCCACCTTCCTATGACTTGAATTCCTTCAAGAGGGAGGTTTCAAGACACTTATTCATCAATTTTTGACCACTGCTTTGACCCTTTTGGGGGACTGGCATTTCAGTGGGCATTGTTTTTTATTGGATTTTTGTTACCCTTGGCAACATAAATCCTTCCTACATAAAAAAAAAAAAAACTGAGGGATGGCCTCTATTCTTAGCATAACATTTAGTGAAAATAACAAAATAACACACTTCCTAACCCCACAGAAAATTTCTCAAGGTCCTGATGAAGAAATGCTCACAATAACCAAAATACAGTCATGAAGTGCAAAATTACTTGCAAAAAAAAAATTTCAAAATAAATTCATTGGGCCTGATGATATATCACCAAGGGTGCTGAAAGAATGTTGCATCCAACTAGAATACCCTACAATATTACTATTTAATAAGTCACTAGCTCAAGGTAAAATATCCAAAGAATAGACAACGGCAAACATAATGCTGCTCTTTTAAAAAAGAAGATAAAAAAACAAGCTCTAAATTATCAAACCTACTAGTTTTACATAAGTCATAATTAAGTTCTTTGAGAAAATTGTCAGACAAAATAATATAATTTCTTGAAGAAAAACTAATAACAGATAACCCACACAGCTTTTGTAGTAACAGACCATGCCTAACTAAGTTAATAGATTTCTTTAATGATGTATACGTGAGATAGAATGTACTGTATGACATAATTTACCTTTATTTTCAAAAAGCATCTGATAAGGTTTCTCACAATAGGTTGATCTCAAAATTGCAATCACATGGAAAAAGTAGAACATTTATGTGAATGGGTAAAGTACTGGCTCTCAGACCATAAGCAATGTATTGTTTTAAATGGAGAAGCATCAAGATGGCTTAACATAAGTGATGGCATCTCCCAAGCATCAGTATTGGGAAAAACATTTTTTTTTTATGT
Source organism: Scylla paramamosain (assembly GCF_035594125.1). Classification (NCBI taxonomy): domain Eukaryota; kingdom Metazoa; phylum Arthropoda; class Malacostraca; order Decapoda; family Portunidae; genus Scylla; species Scylla paramamosain. The sequence goes on from NC_087194.1 coordinate 10,456,873, forward strand.
AGCAAAGGGTAACAAAAATGTTGAAAAAAAGGCCCACTGAGATGCCAGTCCCCAAAACAGAACTCAGAAATGATTGTTGAATACTGAAGGATAAGTGTCTTGAGACTTCACTCTGGTAAGAGTTCAAGTCATAGGAAAGAGAAATACAGAAGCAGGCAGGGATTTTTTTTTTTCTTTTATGTAGGAGGGACACTGGCCAAGGGCATCAAGTTTACCAGAAAAGGGAATGAATGACTTGAAAATACTGGTCAACTCTTGCATTAAAGAGATGGACAGAACAGAGATGAAAGTAAAAAATCTTTTGCAACAAGGCAACAAGAGGAGGGGACAAATGCAATTAGCAAAATCAGAAGACCCGTTAGCATGAAAATAGCAGTAGAACATAGGAGATGCAACACTGCAGCAATGAGAAAGAGGCTGAAGACAGTTAGAAGAGAGGGCTTAATAAGATGAAAAGCCTTTGATTCCATCCCACCCAAAAGAGCAGTATGGATGGAAACCCCCATAAAAGAGAAACATATAACATGCATGGGCAGAGTTAGCAATTAAGGAAATAAGAAAAACTGATGGAAATGACTGAAAATGCCTAACTCCATAGAAGCTGTTTTAGCTAGACATGAGATGTGAAGTTTCCAGTTTAGATTATAAGTTCAGGAAAGACCAGGGATGTTCAATGTAGAAGATGGGGACAGTTGAGTGTCATTGAAAAAGAGGGATGACTGTCTGGAAGGGTGTGTCGAGTTGAAAGATGGAGGAATTGAGGCATTGAACAATACTAGGTTTGCTCTGCCCCAATCAGAAATTTTTGAGATATCAAAGTCAGGGGTTCTGTGGCTTCCCTGTATAAGCTGTTTAATACCTGCAAGGTTGGACATCTATGAAAAGATATGAAAAAGTGCTGGGTGATGTCATCAGCATAGTAGTGGACAGGACAAGAAGTTTGGTTTAGAAGATCATTGATAAATAACAGGAAGAAAGTGAGTGACAGGACACCAATATTAATAGATTTAGGAGAAGAACAGAGACCATCTACCACACCAGCAATAGGACAGTCAGAAAGGAAACTTGAGATGAAGTTACAGAGAGAAGAGAAGTCCTGTCACCCACTTTCTTCCTGTTATTCATCAATGGTCTTCTAAACTAAACTTCTTGAACTATCCACTACTACACTGATGACATCACCCTGCACTTTTTCATATCTTTTCATAGATGTCCAATCTTGCAGGTATTAAACAGCTTATACAGGGGAGCCACAGAACCCCTGACATTGATATCTCAAAAATTTCTGATTGGGGCAGAAGGATAGAAGCCATACGAGGGTAGTTTGGAAATCAAAGCTTTGTGCCATACATTATCAAATACTTTTGATATATCTAAGGCAACAGCAAAATCCCTAAAAGAGGATGACCAAGACTCAGTACGGAAAGCCAGATCACCAATAGAGTGGCCTTGACAGAACCCAAACTGGTGATCATATTTAAGGTTGTGAAGTGTAGATGTTTAAGAATCTTCTTGTTGAGGACAGATTAAAGGAAACTATAGAAAAACAGGAAAATAAAGCAATAGGATGGTAGTTTGAGAGATTAGAGTGGTCACCCTCTTTAGGAAAAGGCTGAATGTAGGCAAACTTCCAGCAAGGAAAGGTAGATGTTGATAGAGTTGGAAGAGTTTAATTAGGCAAGGTGCAAGCACAGAGGCACAATTTTGGAGAACAATAGGAGGGACCCCATCAGATCCATAAGCCTTCTGAAGTTTAAGGCCAGCAAAGGCATGGAAAACATCACTGCGAAGGATCTTAAGGGTAGCATGAAATAGTCAGAGGGTAGAGGAGAGGGAGGAACAAGCTCTGAATCATTCAAGGTAGAGTTTTTAGCACAAGTTTGAGCAAAGAGTTCAGCTTTTGAGATGGATGAGATCACAGTGGTGCCATCAGGTTGAAATAAAGGATGGAAACATGAAGAAGCAAAGTTATTGGAGATGTTTTTAGCCAGGTGCCAGAAATCATGAGGGGAGTTAGATCTAGCTAGATTTTGACATGTTCTATTGATAAAGGAGTTTTTGGGTAGTTGGAGAACAGACTTGGCATGATTCCAGGCAGATATATAAAGTGCATGCATAATACAGTAAAACCTCCATAAACCGAACTAACTATATGGCGTGAAGTGGCCGATGGTTTATCCGAAAGTTTGGTTTCTATGTACGTAAGTATGTACGTTTATTGTTATTTACAGCATATTTGTTAGAACATTATAAGCCCCAACATAGATATTTACAGCATATTTTGTTATTAGACGCAATTATTATGTACGCAATGCACTAACTAAGTTACTTAAGAGTTCACTTAATATTAAACGGCTACATACTTAGTGTTCACTTAAGAGCTCACTTAAATGTACAGCACACTGGTCACATAAAAGCTAACATAACATTATGTACTGTACTGCTAGTGTGCTTTTGCTTGTCACTCAATTCAACTTCAATTTCAAATTCAATTTCATTTTCAATTTCAATTGTTTATTGACCACAAAATCATAATAGTACATATAACTAGTTAAAACGATCTTTATAACAATCACGGCAAAAATATATAAGACGTGAAAAACATGCGACTTATTTGTAATCCAACACAGAATATCTCACCATTATAAAAGTAGTGTATCTCCTGCACTTAAAAAACAAAAATATATCCTTAATTTGCAATTATAAAAACAAATTAATATTAAAATTCAAACAAAAGCACATTTTTCAATAAAACACAAACATAAAACAACATAAAACTATTTTCACGAATCCTGTGCCCATACCATTAAATTAAAAACATTCCATAAATAAAACTGACAAAACCACATCTAAACTGCAAAGTCATAGAACTCATAAAACCCTAAAACAAAAGAGAAATAAAAGGTAAAACACATGAACACTAAAGGAAATATCAAATGAAACAGTCAAATACATAAACAATAAAGGAAATATCAATTGAAAAAGTAAAATATATAAACACTAAAGAAATATCAAATGGAAAAGTCAAATACATAAACAATAAAGAAAATATCAATTGAAAAAGTAAATCCATAAACATTAAAAGAAATATCAAACAAAAAAGTAAAATACATGAACATTAAAAGAACTATCAAATGGGTAAAAATTGACAAGGACTTAAGCAAAACTGAAGTTATCATACATTAAAAGAAAAGAAAACATACCATCTGCAGGAAATGTAACATATCTGTGTAAAACGTGACATAACAGTATACACTATCTTAGGTACGAGAAACTGATCACGCATGTCCATCAGCTGCTTCCAAGATGTGAACACATACTGAGCACGGATATCATCAGTGAGGGGACAAGATTCTAATGCATGTAGTTCTGTCAGTACGCTCCCGCAAGGACACAGACATTCTTCCACAGGTAGGCACCCACGACTGTGCCTGTTCCATCTTCCACACTCGATAGCCAGTTTATGTCCACTCAGCCTAAACTGGCTGTATGCAATTCTGTTGTGTTCACTGACATTATTCTCCCTCATGTAACATACATCGATAGTCAGGTTAGGGTTGAGCAGCCGGTATATAACACGCCTCAAGGACATGGATTCACAAATAGAACATTTCATGTAGTTAAGTCCTACTTCGCAATCATTTGTGTTATCTGTGATCAGGCCTTGTACATGCCTACATGTCGCAGTGTTTGTAGCAAGAACCAACTTTACTGCATGCACCCACGGATCATCTATTATATGTTGGCCTTCCTCCCACAGGCTTTGAAAGAATTTTCATTGTTTACTAATAACTAAATACTTGAGTAGTGGTAAGCCAAGTTCATTGTAACAAATATCTGTACAGGTTGTCATACGAACGCCGAGCAATTGTTTTACAGCCCAGTTGTATAATTTCTCTATCAGTTTCAGGTCCCAGTTGAGCCATGATTCGCATCCATACAGCACTCATGACATTAGACCAGAATTAAACAGCTTAAATTTCACTTGAAATAGGATATATGTTTTTTTAAGAAAAGACACAAATTTAAGTATGTGACATCTTTGTTTCAGTGTGCACAGCTATAGCTGACAACAATGACCCATCTGCAGTGAAAAGGCTGCCCAGATACGTGTATCTATCACACCACTCTACTACAATTTGTTCAATAATAAATGGAATCCCCTCCTCTGGCAAGCAATTCAAGGCACAAAATTTAGTTTACACATTATTAACACACATTCCATGACCCATACAGTACTCATTTAACAGCGTTAACTTTCTCTGCATCCCCTGTCTCACTGTTGATAAAAAGACTGTATCATCCATTAATACCAAGGTGTGCAGCCATACAAGAAAACTGTCCACATCACACCCATTCTTAATCAGAGCAATAAGGTCATTTACATACAAAGACAATGAATAACAAGCACAACGTTGGGGAGCCTTGCCTCACACCAACTGAAGCTGTCACAATAGCAGCACCAACTATACTGTGGGTCACAGAATACATGATTACAAGTACTGCCAGCATTGCCACACCACACCCAATTCTCCTCAATAACCTAAATAATACAATTCGTAGGACGAGATCATATGCCATTGTAAAATCAACAAAAGTTGCAAACAGCTTCAGTCTCTTCCTCCTGGCCAAATCCATTAACAAGTGCAACGTCACAATATGTTCAATGCAGCCTCTACCTTTTTGGCTAGCAGCCTGCTCTCAGTATGGTACAAACCAAGAATTCAATTGAGAACTCTTGTTCGATTCAATTGAGAACGCTGAATCAAAGAGCTTTGCCAAACAATTAATAATATTGATTCTCAGTAGTTCACTGGAATATTCCCGTTACCTCTCTTAAATATCGTGAATATATGAGCACATCACCAGGATGAGGGATAACACCCCGAGGAAAAGACTGCATTAAATAACTCTGCCTAGTGGATCCTAGTGAGGATCCACTAGGCAGGTAATAATCTCAAGACACTGGGACTGAGACCATCAGGTCTTGTTAGGTTTCATGGTGCTAATCTGAGCTTCTACTTCATAAACTTTAATAGGATCATCTAAAACTAGTACAGTAACATTAGTTTCAAACTCACTAGGATTTAAAGCCTCATTATTTTGCGTGTTATACACTGTTTCGAAGAATATTTTAAATTCCTCAACAGAAGGTGCACTATTCTCTTCTCTATTTTCTCTGTATTCACTTTGCCAATCAATTACATCCCAGATTCTTTTGTCATCAGAGTCATGCAGTAACCTTTCCCATCTACTCACTGCTGGGTCAATGGCAACAGGGTTTAGGTTATGACTACTACTTCTATTAGCACATCTATATACAACATCTGTTAAACCCTCAATATCTGCATAAACATTATCAGTATAGTCGAGAACATCACAATGAGGAAGTTCCACTAAAAACTTCCACACTAATCTTACTGAATTTCACTGTCTTTTGTAAATGGTCATTGTGGCTAGAATGTAAAACAGCATGATCTCCCAGTCAATGTGCCCTCCTCAACGACCACTCCCTGCCCACAACAGGGGACTGAACACACAATGAGACTGGCGCATAGTCAGATGGAAGACCAAGATCATCATACACATCAAATTTCTTAAAACATGTTAACATCAAGTTCAGAGGTCCATTGATCACCAGCTCTGTAGGTTAGTCTACTCTCATGATACATGTTACCTGACCTTAAGTTGTTTAATACCAATAAAGCATGATCAATACAAATGGTAGATAAGATGCTCACGTTATAACTCAGCCTCTTACTCAGGTATGGTATAACTGGATAGATATAACAATGAAAATCAGGGTTCAGCGCTTATCGGAATGTTATGCATATTCATTCCAAAAACGCGCATTAAAGTCACCCACTAACATTATGCCTAAACCTTCACCTTTACTCCACTGTATTTTTTTCTTGAATGTAACTAAAGCTGTTTGGGTTGAAGTATTGCAAGTCACTTGGGGAAATGTATATAAAACCAAGAATAATACTACTAAGTAGGGACAAGCGCAGCCATACTTGATTTTTCGTGCTTGTGTCGGCTGACATTACATACTGATGTAGATGACGTTTAACCGGGAGCCGCCGTGGTACAGTGGTACCGCACATGCTTTGGGGGCCAAGTGGTCATCAGGTGCACGGGTTCGAATCCTGGCTACAGTCCAAGGGTAGGAAGGACATCCACTCAGGGTAACGGTTCCCAAATGCTAAATCCAAAAGTCCTTCATTAGGAGGCACCATCTCAGCCCTGACAGACTAGGGAAAAACTAGACGTAAAACAAAAACAAGTGGATGACGTTTAACCAAGACAACAGTACCACTTCTGTTATGATCACATTCGTCACTTCTGTAAGTTACAAATCCAGGTACAGGCACTCTTTCACTGGTTTTAATTTCATTAAGACCTACAATATCAAATTTAAGTAGTAGTTCTTGCAACCTTTCTTTCTCCACTTTCATTGCTATCTCATTAATATTCCATGACATGATAGATAAAGTTTGCTTTTGTTGGCTCGTGGTTCTGGTGTGATTGGGTATGGAGTGAAGCTGGGCAGGCTGGCTGAGGAGCTTGATAAGTGAGTTCAGTTTATTCGGGTTCAGTTTAGGGAGGTTTTACTGTGTATATATATGTGTATATATATATATATATATATATATATATATATATATATATATATATATATATATATATATATATATATATATATAAATTATATATAAAATTTAGAAAGTGATCTGATGTCAAAAGTTGCTAAATTTCCAGATGATACAATATTAGGAGGTAAGGCTTCGTGCAATGTAGACTGTAATCAAATTCAAGAGGACCTTAACAAACTTATAGAGTAGAGTAATAAATATGCATACTGGAGATAAAAATTGAAGCAAAGTACCATATGTGTGGTCAAGAGCTCAATAATCATAAACAGAAATCTAAAAATGAGTTATCAAATATGATCTTAGGCTTCATTTCAAGAAATATTTGTTACAAATCAGCAGAAGTAATTATGAGACTGTACACAGCTTTTTGTGAGGCCACACCTAAAATATGCAGTACAGTTCTGGTCACCAAATTACATAAAGGATCAAAATATACTAGGAAGACTTCAGTGACAAGCAACAAAACAAATCCTATATTGTGAAACTTGTCCTACAAAGAAAGACTGAAGTGTTGGACATGTTCTATCTCAGTAGAATAGGAGCTGATCTGATTGAGGTTTTAAAAATATTAAATGGATCTTTTAAAGTAAATGCTGAAAGATTATTCCAAAGAAATGACATAGCAATCACAAGAAGTAATGGTGTGAAATTAAAAGGACAAGGATGTAACATAGATATAGGTAAGGCATTTTTAAACTTTTCACTGCAATATAAAACAGTTAACAGCACCAGAAGTAATGCATGAAATCTTTATAAGTATTTTCAAGAGAGAAGTGGATTAAAAATAGATTTTGCAATTTCTACTCAGTTTAAAGATTGGAGGTGGCTATAGAACAAATATTGATGTCTCAGAGTGATTAGTAATTAAGGAAAGGTATACCAAATAGCAGTCAAAAGTTTAATAACTAGCTAATAAATAACAAATAACCACTGAGCGATGAAACAAATTACCAACACTTGTTGTTAACAGAAAACTGAAAATAGTTTCAAATCCAGATAAGGTAAGTATTTCAGAAAAAACAGGAATGCACTAACAAGTCATTAAGTCTCTAACTGTCCATTCCTTTATCAGGTACGTGGTGTGCAAAACATCGGTGCCAAAGGTAGCATACTGCACCATATCCCTTTTTTTTATTTTTTCCTATAAAATTTCTATGTATCCATTTCTTACAAAATAGAAATGGCTCCCTATTTAATAAAGTAGATTTTTACCTATGTTTCTAATGAAAATTATATTGATCATCTTTTTTTTCATGGCAGAAGTAATTGACTAAAGCTGCCTTTGATATAGATATTTTAAGCTTACCCTCTTTCTTTATGACTAATTTGTTACAATTTTAATGGCAGGACAACCTCTTGTATTTTTTCCTCTGTCTCCAGTTACTAATCTGTAGACCCAAGCGGATGTTGCTCTTTCACCAATATCCTTTAAATGCTGTGTGTGTGTGTGTGTGTGTGTGTGTGTGTGTGTGTGTGTGTGTGTGTGTTTAGCTAGTTTTACTGGAAAAAGAGCTATGCTCATGCTGTCCTGTCTCCATATCTATAAGCATCTAGCTTAGCTTTAAATTCATGAATATTCCTTTCTTGAACCACTATTTTATCTAAATTGTTCCATACATCTATGCTTCTATTTGGGGAACTGTATTTCTTAAAGTCTCTTCTACACAGTCTTCTTTTATTTCATAACATGTCCTCTTAAGTCTCTTGAGTCCCACATAAACAAGTCTTCTTTGTCAACTTGGTTCTTCCCTTCAAAGCCCTATACAGTGGAGCCTCGGTTCTCGAACTTAATTCGTTCCTGAATGCTGTTTAAAATTCAAAATGTTCAGAAACCAAAGATATTTTCCACATAGGAATCAATGTAAAATGGATTAATCCATTCCTTGACACCAGTCCACCTCGTCTTAGCAGCCTATGACAGACCTCCCTCAGCCAAGATGGCCGTCCCACAACATTTCCAGCACAGAAGTTATTTATCCAGAAGGGGTGAATTGAATGAACTTAGTGACATAGAACTTATCAGAAGATATTGTTCAGACCGTGCAGGTATTGTCTTTGTCACCAATCTAGCAAGGGAAACCTTACAGAGTGACACAGCGAAGAGTAATCCACTTACCGCCAAACTGAAAGTGATCAAAACATTTAGACATCTTGCTGCTGAGAAAAGCTACTGGTAAAATGCAGTTGTGTAGTAATGGCATTGTGGGTCATCAAGAGAGCCACAGGTGGCTCGGGATTATTCCTGAGCACCAAAAACTGTTTGTTTACATTGGGGCTCCTCAATGGGATCACATTTAACTTACTTCATTGATTGAATTAATCTTATCCACTGTCGCTCTCCTTCAAATACATAAAAATGAAGGAAATATTTACAGAAACTATAAATTAGCAATAAACAGCAGCTTTTGATTTGTCTTTAAATATTTGAAGTTATGTAACTTTGTTCAAGAACCAAATTATGGTAAGGCAACCAAAGCAGTTATGAATTCAAAATTTTGTTAAAAAACAATTTGCTTGAAAAGGGAAGCATTCAGTAACCTTGGTTCCACTGTATATAGTAATCAGGTCTCTTCTTTCTCTTCTCTGCTGTAATGATGGAGATTCTAATTTCTTTAGTCTATCTTCATTAAATAAATCTCTCAAATTTGGAACCAATTTGGTTGCAGCTCTTTCAATCCTTCCTAGATTCCTTATATCTTTTTATTATGAGGTAACCAAACAGTTGCAGCATATTTCATTTTGGGTTGAATTATAAATTCTATCAAGCTTTTCATCCATCTTGTAGGTTCTCCCAACAACATTGTTTATGTTTTCTAGTGATAAATTATTGGTTATTGTAATTTCTAAATCTTTTTCTTCTTTGGTTTTCTTAACTTCTAAATCTCCCATGGTGTAGGAACTTCTCTGTCTTTTTTTGGTCTTCCCTAGTTCCCTCATTTTGCATTTCTGCAGTTTCTATCTTTCTCTCATTATTTTACAAGCAGCACACTGGATCCTAGGATTTCATATCCCACAGCAATAATTACTGTATTTGATGGCTCATAAGACACATGAGCTCATAAGATGCACCCAGTTTTGGCAGACAATGAAATGAAAAAAAAAGATAAATGAGCAGATTTCAGCTCTGAATATGAAGTGAAGGATTTCACCTGACATTTGAAGACTCTCACATACTTTTAGATCATTATTAGATCCCAATATTTTGTATTTAAAAACTTTGATATTTGCTAGTAGCCCACGTACCAATCCTGTTGTGAGATGTAAACACGTACATGGCATATGGCATCAGCAATGACTGTGAGAGACTATAGGAGTAATAAAGTTTGTTCATAAGAATGTTAAAAGATAGTGAAATTTTAACTGTATGAAAGCATGTCTTACTTCAAGGAGTAACGGCATCACACTGTTAAGAACACAGTGAAGCTTGCCCGTGTCACCAGGTTAGACACGTAACCAAGCGTGTGTGTGTGAGCCATCAAATATGGTAGTTACCAACAAATTGTAAAGTTAGGCCAAATGTTAATGGATAAAATGGAATCTGAATCAGCTGCTGTTTACAGATGCAGCTGCACTGGTATAGCTGAAAGGACACGTAATACAGGAAAAGTGGAAATGAATGAGGATAAAAATACTGCAAGGAAGCATACACAAAAGGCAGATGGTAGTTAGCCGAACATATTTGAATAGTGAGATGGATGGCTATGAATACTGAATCAAATGTTACCATGGACGGATGAAACTCTGAATGTGAACTTTAGAACGAAAGAAGCAAGAAATGCGTGGATACGAGTAAAGTGTTTAGATGATGAATTCAAAAAGATAATTGCTTCAGATAGTTGTGGTACTGACTGCATGTGTGGACCTGAAACACAAAGTATGGAAGCAGAAAAGAGAAAACAGGCTGTAAATTACATTAAGTGTCTAGGAAACTTATGTAGAGTAACACAGACTTAAGTTTGGGGAAATGCAAACGAGCATTGAGGTTGGAAGACATTTATCCTGCCTGAGCACAGAAGGGAGTGTTACAACAGTTTGGGCATGTAGAGAATAAGAAGAAAGGTGATTTGTGAAGATGACTGGATTTCATGTAACAAGTGTATGGGCAAAAGGACAACCATGAATAGGATGAATGAACAATGTAAAGAGAGTGTCAGAGGTCAGAGAAATGTCTGTAAAAAAAAAAGAATTTTGCATGATAAAAAATATAGGAGCAAGCTTTTGAATGCATCAATGAAGACATGACCTCAAGGAACCTGAAGGAAGGTTACCACACATCTGGTCCAATCAGGTGCAGCAGGGATAAAGCAGCACTACTGTAAGACTTCATGGAGAGAGAGCCAGGCATGCTGCACAATTGACCCTTGTAAAGTGTGGCCATGGGGAACTGGTCTTTGCCTCCCTCGAGTTCCGAGTGTAAGATGTGTGGGAAGTCTTGTGGGAGTGTTTGTGAGCTTATGTAGGAAGGATTTTGCATGATAAAAAATAAAGGACCAAGCTTTTGAATGCATCAATGAAGACATGACCTCAAGGAACCTGAAGGAAGGTTATCACACATCTGGTCCAATCAGGTGCAGCAGGGATAAAGCAGCACTACTGTAAGTCTTCATGGAGAGAGAGCCAGGCATGCTGCACAATTGACCCTTGTAAAGTGTGGCCATGGGGAACTGGTCTTTGCCTCCCTCGAGTTCTGAGGGTAAGATGTGTGGGAAGTCTTGTGGGGAATGTTTGTGAGTTTGTGTAGGAAGGTATGCATGTAGATGACTTGTCTTGGGTACTCTCCCTTATCAAGGAAATTAGATGTATTATGAATGAGAAAGGATTACAATATAGTGTTATATATATAAATGAAGAAATTAAAACAAGGTATGGGATATTTCTGACACAGCCACTCCTTGCCTACAGTTCTGGAATGGAAGTAACCTGTCTGTTATTATTATTACACTGAATGAGAGAAGAATAGAAACTGTCATCCTCTTCTGATGGTTCATCAGTGAACTGAAAGACAAGGGAAAAACTACTACAGCATTAAACAAGGCAAGCAGTCCAGAGATTAGCAGAATAAGAAAAAAAAACAGGAAATCAGTCATTACAACTGAAGGCCAATCAATTAGGAGGGAGGGAGGGAGGGAGGGAGGGAGGGAGGAAGGAAGGAAGGAAGGAAGGAAGGAAGGAAGGAAGGAAGGAAGGAAGGAAGGAAGGAAGGAAGGGAGGGAGTGGGGGGGGGAGAGAGAGAGAGAGAGAGAGAGAGAGAGAGAGAGAGAGAGAGAGAGAGAGAGAGAGAGAGAGAGAGAGAGAGAGAGAGAGAGAGAGAGAGAGAGAGAGAGAGAGAGAGAGAGAGAGATAGGGGGGGTGGGGGGGGCAAGCACCAAAAGGCAATACAAAGAGAAGTCTTAGGTGGAAAGACGTACCTCAATAAAGACATCTAAGTGGGACAGAATTTTTTCACTCTCCAGAAGGCAGAGGTCACTGAGGCGAGGACATGCATTAAACAGCCGCTGCAGCCACTCATCATCAATCTCCTCAGTGTAGAATATCATGAGTTTTCTTAGCTGAAATTTACGGTCATCCGTGGAAGCATTCTGCAAACAAAACATTTTTTTTTTTTTTACATTTTTGCTCTTAGACTTTTGAGAAAATAAATAAATAACTAAATAAAATTATAAATAATTTTAAGTATCACAAGGAAAACAAATCTAGCACTGTTTGAATTTTGCCACTATTGTCAGACCCTCTTTTTATTCAGTATGTTCATTGTCAAACCATAAAAAATAGTTTCATTTTAAAATGTATCTTCTATAATATGAAAAGATGAAAGCAGCTTCCCTAACAAAGAATTCAATCTGGTGTTGAACAACAACCTTCATCTTTGCTTCAGTGTCCAAGAGGTACATGATGGCCGTGGTGGTGTCCCAGGATGCCACAACCTCCACAGCCTCCATCTTGGGTTGGATGAGCAATGCTGCTGCCCCAAGAGACACACGCATAGAGTTTGAGTGTTGGTCAATAAAATTATTGCGCAGCACCTCCAGGTGAGGGAGAGACAGCACCCAGCTGTCAAGCCCCTGCAACAGGTGAGAGTAGAGCACACACTGAGGGGGCAAGCTCAAATGAGTGCTATCTTAGTATTTATGTCTTTGCCTTAGTCTTTATGTCTGTCCTGCTATAGGAACTGCTGCCTGTGGGCTCACTGTTGATGATAATGCTTGACTAACTAGCTATGTAGTTTTGCACAGTGGCAGATTCCTGATAGACAAAATAAAATGAGGTGCAAAAATCTGCAAGCAGACTCTGAGGAAACAGTAGTCTTGTTAAACCAAAATGACACATGACAAGATTACATTTTTTCTATAAATAGATAAATGAAAAAACTTATCTTTGTTCATGAAAACTTTCCATCCCAAATATGTACTGGTTAATGTCTCTACTCTCAAATAACTACCACTCATCTTCCTCTTTGCTACTTTCCCACTCAACACTCTCACATCTAACAAACTTCCTATTATATCCCTGAACACATTCATATAATTCTTCATTACCTTATTGGCAACTCTTCCATTTGCTCATCTTGACGAAGAATAATGAAAAATAAATAAATAAAAAAAAAATAAATGAATAAATAACTCTTCCTACTCAAGGCATTTTCAATCAACTCTTAATGCATAACTATCATTCTTTTAACATTTTCATTTCTTTGAGACAAATTTCTATATCTTCATTATCAGATGATGCAGGACACTAAAAGTCTGTTTATGGGTTTATAACATGGATACCTTCTTGGCAAGTCTCACCTTAGTCTCCTTTAGGGCCATTTCCAGCACCTTGTCACTCTTTTTGTTAATGTTCCAGAGGCCACCACACAACACTTTGTCTGAGATGCGACCATCCAGCTCTAGCACACGCAGGTTCCTGAGAATCATAATTAGCATTCAGATTACCAAATCAATCTCCTTTTTTGCTGAGTTCTGTGTCGGGAAATGAGGTTACAGTACTGCCTAAGCCTGCACCTACTGGAACATAAACCAGGAATACGACCACTAAACATAAGATATCCCTAAATTGATTGAGTCAAAAACCTAATTATGTTTCTACAGGACTGAGACAAGCTTGTAATGTTTCATCTTTTAAAGTTACTTTGTGATATTTGTCTTTAAAGCTATGAAACCTTCTTGCACACACAACTTCATTAGTCAATGCATTCCATTGGATGATTGCTCTGTCAGGAAACCCATATTTCCTCACATCCTTCTTCCTTTCTTTTTGTATAACTTTTTACTGTGTCCTGCTTGTGTTGATTGTTGTGGTACCACAAAATCTGTTTGCTGTGGCAAAGCAATTATTTCAATTACAAAGGATGGTTCAGAGGACTAAGAAACAGGAAATAATCCAGTCTTCGAGCAACACAATACAATGAACAGAAACACATAGGACAATAAAAGAAGCTGCAAAAAAAACATCAGGCCTACATCTGAATTTTATGGATAAAATAAAGATGCATCAGTGAATAAAAATTACTACCCAAGAGGAGTGCTGACAACAGGATCACAGGCACCAATGTGAGTGTAGTCATGACTCAGCCAAGTAGAAAGACAAAATTACCTGAAGGGGAGCATTTGGGTGGGAGGGGGAGACATTTCTTGAAAAAATATTTTAAAAATCCAGGAAAACCAGTTTCTGTAATAATGTGTAGGGAAGAATATAAACTACAGTAAAATCCCCCTTATCCGGCATCAACGGGACCGCCGACATGCCAGATACTTGAATATTGCCGGATACTTGAATAGAAGTGAAATTATGTCCACAATCACCATCCTACACTCACACATCTTACCATAACAAAGATCAGCTGATCTGATCAGCTGCTTAAGTGTCAGCACAACACGCTTCCTCTTTTCTACAACTTTAGGCATGATGAAAGCGTCAGACAATAAACGGTGCACACGCGGGACTGAGTCACTGAGTAAACAGAGTGCAGTGGGCCATGGGTAGTGCAAGGCAGTGCGCTCTGGTGTCGAGGGGACAAAGTAAGCCTCGCGCGGGAATTTTAATCGATTTTATGAGTACACATTGATTTATTATTGATTTTAAGGCTCGAGGAAAAATGTGCCAGATACTTGAAGCTGCCGGATACTTGAATGCCGGATGAGAAGGATTTTACTGTATCAGGCAAAGAAATTTTTATTTCTCCAAAATTTTAAAAACAGCATCACTAGAGAATGATTTAAGTGTCTCACCTTGCTGTCATCACCTCACATGCACCACTCCACATGGTATGATGCTGATACTGACAGGATTAGTAAAATTTTGGTTAGAAATTGTTTTTCCTTTCAAGTTTTGTTACTTGCCATGTATATCATAGCATGCATTATTTTTCTTTTCTTTTATGAAATACTAGGAAAAGTGTCTGTAAATACATATACACAGGCCATTTCTTCACTAAAACAAGGTCTCAGGGGATCAAGAGTGGCATCAGGACTTTTCAAAAGAAATGCATCAATTATTCACAGAAATGCAATTTTGAAGGTCTCTGTTATGTATCTATGTATTTGCAAATCATGATGATTGGCTGTACAGCTTTTCATATTGAAGCATATGCAATGAGAGCAATCTGAATACACAAACTGTCCAAACCAGAAATATACATGAATTGAAAGCCAAGCTGGATAATAATAGACAAGCAAATGGGATGGTACAAGTAAAGTTTTTTTCTCACAAGCTGCAACAAGGTATATACAAGATAAACACATACACACACACACACACACACACACACATGGTCATCTGTGGGGACTTTAACAGATTAGATATCAACGATATCCTACATCAGCTACACCTCACCCAGGTCGTGGACTTCCCCACCCACCAGCAAGCCATCCTCGACCTTATACTCACAGACCTTTTTTTTTTTTTTTTTTTTTTTTTTTTTATGTAGGAAGGATACTGGCCAAGGGCAACAAAAATCTAATAAAAAAAAATGCCCACTGAAATGCCAGTCCCTAAAAGGGTCAAAGCAGTGGTCAAAAATTGGTGGATAAGTGTCTTGAAACCTCCCTCTTGAAGGAATTCAAGTCATAGGAAGGTGGAAATACAGAAGCAGGCAAGGAGTTCCAGAGTTTACCAGAGAAAGGGATGAATGATTGAGAATACTGGTTAACTCTTGCGTTAGAGAGGTGGACAGAATAGGAGTGAGAGAAAGAAGAAAGTCTTGTGCAGCGAGGCCGCGGAAGGAGGGGAGGCATGCAGTTAGCAAGATCAGAAGAGCAGTTAGCATGAAAATAGCGGTAGAAGACAGCAAGAGATGCAACATTGCGGCGGTGAGAGAGAGGCTGAAGACAGTCAGTTAGAGGAGAGGAGTTGATGAGACGAAAAGCTTTTGATTCCACCCTGTCTAGAAGAGCAGTATGAGTGGAACCCCCCCAGACATGTGAAGCATACTCCATACATGGACGGATAAGGCCCTTGTACAGAGTTAGCAGCTGGGGGGGTGAGAAAAACTGGCGGAGACGTCTCAGAACACCTAACTTCATAGAAGCTGTTTTAGCTAGAGATGAGATGTGAAGTTTCCAGTTCAGATTATAAGTAAAGGACAGACCGAGGATGTTCAGTGTAGAAGAGGGGGACAGTTGAGTGTCATTGAAGAAGAGGGGATAGTTGTCTGGAAGATTGTGTCGAGTTGATAGATGGAGGAATTGAGTTTTTGAGGCATTGAACAATACCAAGTTTGCTCTGCCCCAATCAGAAATTTTAGAAAGATCAGAAGTCAGGCGTTCTGTGGCTTCCCTGCGTGATATGTTTACCTCCTGAAGGGTTGGACGTCTATGAAAAGACGTGGAAAAGTGCAGGGTGGTATCATCAGCATAGGAGTGGATAGGACAAGAAGTTTGGTTTAGAAGATCATTAATGAATAATAAGAAGAGAGTGGGTGACAGGACAGAACCCTGAGGAACACCAATGTTAATAGATTTAGGAGAAGAACAGTGACCGTCTACCACAGCAGCAATAGAACAGTCAGAAAGGAAACTTGAGATGAAGTTACAGAGAGAAGGATAGAAACCGTAGGAGGGTAGTTTGGAAATCAAAGCTTTGTGCCAGACTCTATCAAAGGCTTTTGATATGTCCAAGGCAACAGCAAAAGTTTCACCAAAGTCTCTAAAAGAGGATGACCAAGACTCAGTAAGGAAAGCCAGAAGATCACCAGTAGAGCGGCCTTGACGGAACCCATACTGGCGATCAGATAGAAGGTTGTGAAGTGATAGATGTTTAAGAATCTTCCTGTTGAGGATAGATTCAAAAACTTTAGATAAGCAGGAAATTAAAGCAATAGGACGGTAGTTTGAGGGATTAGAGCGGTCACCCTTTTTAGGAACAGGTTGAATGTAGGCAAACTTCCAGCAAGAAGGAAAGGTAGATGTTGACAGACAGAGCTGAAAGAGTTTGACTAGGCAAGGTGGAAGCACGGAGGCACAGTTTCGGAGAACAATAGGAGGGACCCCATCAGGTCCTTAAGCCTTCCGAGGGTTTAGGCCAGCGAGGGCATGGAAAACATCATTACGAAGAATTTTAATACGAGGCATGAAGTAGTCAGAGGGTGGAGGAGAGGGAGGAACAAGCCCAGAATCGTCCAAGGTAGAGTTTTTAGCAAAGGTTTGAGCAAAGAGTTCAGCTTTAGAAATAGATGTGATAGCAGTGGTGCCATCTGGTTGAAGTAGAGGAGGGAAAGAAGAAGAAGCAAAGTTATTGGAGATATTTTTGGCTAGATGCCAGAAATCACGAGGGGAGTTAGATCTTGAAAGGTTTTGACATTTTCTGTTAATGAAGGAGTTTTTGGCTAGTTGGAGAACAGACTTGGCATGGTTCCGGGCAGAAATATAAAGTGCATGAGATTCTGGTGAAGGAAGGCTTAAGTACCTTTTGTGGGCCACCTCTCTATCATGTATAGCACGAGAACAAGCTGTGTTAAACCAAGGTTTAGAAGGTTTAGGACGAGAAAAAGAGTGAGGAATGTACGCCTCCATGCCAGACACTATCACCTCTGTTATGCGCTCAGCACACAAAGACGGGTCTCTGACACGGAAGCAGTAGTCATTCCAAGGAAAATCAGCAAAATACCGCCTCAGGTCCCCCCAACTAGCAGAGGCAAAACGCCAGAGGCACCTTCGCTTAGGGGGATCCTGAGGAGGGATTGGAGTGATAGGACAAGATAAAGATATGAGATTGTGATCGGAGGAGCCCAACGGAGAAGAAAGGGTGACAGCATAAGCAGAAGGATTAGAAGTCAGGAAAAGGTCAAGAATGTTGGGCGTATCTCCAAGACGGTCAGGAATACGAGTAGGGTGTTGCACCAATTGCTCTAGGTCATGGAGGATAGCAAAGTTGTAGGCTAGTTCACCAGGATGGTCAGTGAAGGGAGAGGAAAGCCAAAGCTGGTGGTGAACATTGAAGTCTCCAAGAATGGAGATCTCTGCAAAAGGGAAGAGGGTCAGAATGTGCTCCACTTTGGAAGTTAAGTAGTCAAAGAATTTCTTATAGTCAGAGGAGTTAGGAGAGAGGTATACAGCACAGATAAATTTAGTATGAGAATGACTCTGTAGTCGTAGCCAGATGGTGGAAAACTCGGAAGATTCAAGAGCGTGGGCACGAGAGCAGGTTAAGTCATTGCGCACATAAACGCAGCATCCAGCTTTGGATCGAAAATGAGGATAGAGAAAGTAGGAAGGAACAGAAAAGGGGCTACTGTCAGTTGCCTCAGACACCTGAGTTTCAGTGAGGAAAAGAAGATGAGGTTTAGAAGAGGAGAGGTGGTGTTCTACAGATTGAAAATTAGATCTTAGACCGCGAATGTTGCAGAAGTTAATGAAGAAAAAGTTGAGGGGGGTGTCAAGACACTTAGGGTCGTCGACGGAAAGGCAGTCCGACCTGGGGACATTTATGGTCCCCTCCCCAGATGGGGACTCCGAGGCTGGTGTAGGAGTCGCCATGATTTTAAAATTTTTGGAGTGAAGGGTGTGTGTGTTATTAGGTGCTTGTAGTTTTGTGTGGAGGAAGAGAGTTGTCTTTAGAGGGCAGGCTGTGACTATCCCCTTGTGTTGTGAGACACAAAGGGAAACGTTCAGTGAGGTCACAGCTGGGTTTAATGATAAGTTCACAGCACCCCCTGAACAGTGCTTTAGACCTCACTGGGAGTAATTATCGTTTTGGCAGGTGTCTACTGCCTCCTCCTCCTAATGACCCTCCTCCTGTCTACTGCCTCCTCCTCCTAGTGACAGCTGACCTGGGCCAGCAGTACTCGCCACCCAAGCCGCTGCCTCCCATGGGACGGAGCACCCACCTCTCCATACTGTGGACACCCACACCCACCACCTCGACCCCCCGGTCAGCTGTCACCAGGACCCACCGCCCCATGCCTGACTCAGCCATAAGGGAGTTTGGGCAGTGGGTGACACAACACCCGTGGACCGAGGTGCTGGATGAGGAGAACGTCCACTTAAAATGGCAAAATTACGTCGCCACCACCACAGAAGCCTTCCACTGCTACTTCCCAGCCATGAGCGTCACAATGCACCCGTCTGATGCTCCCTGGATGACGCCCTGCATTAAAAGACTCATGCATCAGCGGACCTGGGCGTTCCACTCCTGCCCAGTCCTTTACAGGAAACTAAGAAACAGAGTAATCAGGGAGATTAAGAATGCAAAGGCAAACTATTACCCAGACAAGATACACCACCTCAAGCTGACCAACAACAGACAGTGGTACGCTAAGATCAAAGCTTTGTGTGGCCTACAAAAGCACACTTCGTCTCTTCCTTGCACCTCACACCTTCCTGCTAATCTCGCAGCTCAGGAGATGAACGATCACTTTGCTGCTATCTGTCAAACCTTTCCTCCCCTCCACACCACTCCACTTCCTGCCTATCTTCCCGCTCCCTCCCCTCCACATACTGTCCAGGCGATGGATGTTTTTAAGAGATTACTTAAATTTAAACCAAGATCCACCACACCCACTGACCTTCCTATAAAAATTTACAAGGAATTTGCTGTAGAGCTAGCAACACCGCTATGCTCCATAATAAACGCCTCACTCTCCCATCACTCTTGCCCCGCGGACTGGAAGACATCTTACGTCACCCCCATCCCCAAAACTTCCAGTCCACAGTCACTCAATGACCTCAGGCCAGTCTCTTTCACTCCCATCCCTAGCCTTATTTGTGAAGATTTTGTATATCACTGGGCATACACCAAAATTTGTAACACCGTGGATATCAGACAATTCGGAAATATTAAAGCCACCTCCACCTCACATTACCTGACCAGCTTCCTTGAATTCATCCACAGCCACCTGGACAAGCGAAACACCTCTCTAGCAGTTGCTTTTGTGGACTTCAAAAAAAAAGCCTTTGATCTTGTTGATCACACTGTTGTCATCAGCAAGGCAGTAAGTCTGGGTCTCCCTCCTAATCTGATAGCGTGGCTAGCCGACTTCCTCACAGGGAGACGTCAGGCCGTTCGCTATCAGGGCTCTGTCTCTAATTTCCAACAGCTGACATGTGGGGTCCCCCAGGGGACCAAGATGGGTCCTCTATGCTTCCTCCTCCTCATCAACGACGCCCTCACTGACACCCCCCATCGCTGGAAGTATGTGGACGACTGCACCGTGGGCGTCCCAGTTTCCACCAAGAACCCGGACTACTCGCCACTGCAAGCAATTCTGGAGCGACTGCAGACGTGGACAGAGGAGAGCAGGATGACCATCAACCACAGCAAAACTATGGTGATGCATTTCTGTACCTCCTCTGTACCAGTGCCCCCTCCCCGGCTCACAGTGGGCCCTCACCCCCTCCAGGTGGTTCAATGTACCAAGCTTCTCGGAGTCACGGTGGACGACCAGCTGACCTGGAAGCAGCATGTCGCCAGCACCGTGAGATCAGCTACCTACAGGCTGTACATGCTGCGCAGACTCAGGTCGCTGGGGATGCCGACAGATGAGTTAATGGGGGTGTACCTTACCTTCATCCTCCCCAAACTCATGTATGCCTCCCCAGCGTGGTCCTCCTCCCTCACACACACTCAACAGCTACAGCTAGAGAGTGTGCAGAAAAGGGCGTGCAGGGTCATCCTTGGCCCTGCATACACCACCTACGAAGAAGCCCTGACCACCCTGAGTCTGTCCAGAATATCCACCAGGCACCGAGAGGCTCTGGAGAAGTTTGGGAGGGGACTACTGCATCATCCACGTCTCAGAAACATGCTGCCGCCTGACGCGCCTCGCCTGGTCCGTGCCACCAGACACCACAACAAAATAACGCCCCTGAAGGCGCCGCGCACGGACCGGTACAGACTCAGTGCGATTCCCACCATGGTGCGAGCCATCAATCAATAGTATTTCCCTCCTAGATTAGACTTACCTTTAGGATTAATGTTAAGTTTTTCCCCATCCCCTATGTACATTTTCAGTTTGTCAACTGCCTAAATAATAAACTGTTTATTATTATTATTATTATTATTATTATTATTATTATTATTATTACACACACACACACACACACACACACACACACAGAGAGAGAGAGAGAGAGAGAGAGAGAGAGAGAGAGAGAGAGAGAGAGAGAGAGAGAGAGAGAGAGAGAGAGAGAGAGAGAGAGAGAGAGAGAGAGAGAGAGAGAGAGAGAGAATGGTTATAGGGAGCATGTAGAGCAACAATTTCCCAGCAGGCCTCACACAAATACAAGATCACAAAGACATACTTGAATTTCATACAGTTCTGAAAGGCTGTCACATCACTGCGTGGGATGTACACCTCCTCCAAACCAGGTGAATGGCTAGACAGATAGTCAAAGAGTCCATGGCACTGATTCAGGTACTTTAGAGCAAACGTGGGTTTCTTAGGGTAGTAGAGGGCAGCCAGCTCCGCCATCACCATACTACTGTGGATAGAGGCTCCTCCAGTCATCCAGAGCTTCTCCACCCCTAGTCTGAGGAATACCACCAGGAGAAATGTGTCGTATGCTACAATTCCTCTATCTGGCCCATCCATATTGTTCAGTCTCCACTGGAAGAAGTAAATCAAATGAATGAATAAATAAATATATATATATATATATATATATATATATATATATATATATATATATATATATATATATATATATATATATATATATATATATATATATATATATATATATATATATTGTGTGTGTGTGTGTGTGTGTGTCACATCACCTACCCCCACTTCTTTCCTTGTACCCCCCCCTCCCCTTAGCAGCAGAGGGAAAGACACATTTTCCACAGTCACTACCCAGCACTTGGATTTTCCACAGTCACTACCCAGCACTTGGAAGGAGCAGACATACTGAGATGTGATCTAATATATGAAGGAGACTAAGGCAGGATATTAGTTAGCCAGGTTGGTTGCCTTAAGGGGATGAGAAAGTCACTACCAGCCGTACACCCCAGCCTGCTTATATAAACTATGTCTCCATAGTAGTCTGTCAGTAAGGGTAGTTGTGAATTATTCACTATACACAGGGAAGTGACTCCTCAGCAGTGTGTGAATCCAGGCCAAGTTTACACAGTGAGCAGTGACTGACCCTCCTGTGTGTATTTGTGAGCACTCTTCTTGCTGCAGTTTCTGGTGTCTCTTGTCAGTGACCCTGTTTGTCTTAAATGCTACTGCAGGCTGATGCAATTCAGCTATAGAGGGCCTAAGTAATTATCCACGTAGTGAACTTTACTCCCTCCTCAGATCCTGACAAGGCCTGTCATCCAGGAGGCAGTAAACAATACTTCTCAGCTTGAGGCTATAACACTCTGTTGGACAGTGGGAGGACTGTCACAGTAGACAGAAGCCCAACAGAGTATTATACCTTGACCATATATGTGTTATTGTATGTTAGCTGTTTTTTCCTAGACATGGTTGTCGATTCTTCTGCAACTGTTGGTGTTAAGTGTTGTTTGGAGTATTTTCCTTGTCTGTGGATTAGTAAAACAGTCTGGCGACCTCCACTTAGTGTGACCTGGAGTTACGACCATAATGGCTAGGGTGCAGGAGTCACAAGGGACCCTGTACACCTGTCTGTGTGCCCTGCACTGAGTCCATGTAAGAGGTGGCTCAGTGAAGCTAGTCTAGGTGCAGCAGCTTGGTCAAGGGGCTGGGAATTTTTTTTTTTTTTTTTTTTTTTTTTTTTTTATGTAAGAAGGACACTGGCCAAGGGCAACAAAAATCAATAAAAAAATGCCCACTGAAATGCCAGTCCCGTAAAAGGGTCAAGGCAGTGATCAAAAATTGGTGGATAAGTGTCTTGAAACCTCCCTCTTGAAGGAATTCAAGTCATAGGAAGGTGGAAATACAGAAGCAGGCAGGGAGTTCCAGAGTTTACCAGAGAAAGGAATGAATGATTGAGAATACTGGTTAACTCTTGCGTTAGAGAGGTGGACAGAATAGGGGTGAGAGAAAGAAGAAAGTCTTGTGCAGCAAGGCCGCGGAAGGAGGGGAGGCATGCAGTTAGCAAGATCAGAAGAGCAGTTAGCATGAAAATAGCGGTAGAAGACAGCTAGATATGCAACATTGCGGCGGTGAGAGAGAGGCTGAAGACAGTCAGTTAGAGGAGAGGAGTTGATGAGACGAAAAGCCTTTGATTCCACCCTGTCTAGAAGAGCAGTATGAGTGGAACCCCCCCAGACATGTGAAGCATACTCCATACATGGACGGATAAGGCCCTTGTACAGAGTTAGCAGCTGGTGGGGTGAGAAAAACTGGCGGAGACATCTCAGAACACCTAACTTCATAGAAGCTGTTTTAGCTAGAGATGAGATGTCAAGTTTCCAGTTCAGATTATAAGTAAAGGACAGACCGAGGATGTTCAGTGTAGAAGAAGGGGACAGTTGAGTGTCATTGAAGAAGAGGGGATAGTTGTCTGGAAGGCTGTGTCGAGTTGATAGATGGAGGAATTGAGTTTTTGAGGCATTGAACAATACCAAGTTTGCTCTGCCCCAATCAGAAATTTTAGAAAGATCAGAAGTCAGGTGTTCTGTGGCTTCCTTGCGTGCTATGTTTACCTCCTGAAGGGTTGGACGTCTATGAAAAGACGTGGAAAAGTGCAGGGTGGTATCATCAGCGTAGGAGTGGATAGGACAAGAAGTTTGGTTTAGAAGATCATTAATGAATAATAAGAAGAGAGTTGGTGACAGGACAGAACCCTGAGGAACACCACTATTAATAGATTTGGGAGAAGAACAGTGACCGTCTACCACAGCAGCAATAGAACGGTCAGAAAGGAAACTTGAGATGAAGTTACAGAGAGAAGGATAGAAACCGTAGGAGGGTAGTTTGGAAATCAAAGCTTTGTGCCAGACTCTATCAAAAGCTTTTGATATGTCCAAGGCAACAGCAAAAGTTTCACCAAAATCTCTAAAAGAGGATGACCAAGACTCAGTAAGGAAAGCCAGAAGATCACCAGTAGAGCGGCCTTGACGGAACCCATACTGGCGATCAGATAGAAGGTTGTGAAGTGATAGATGTTTAAGAATCTTCCTGTTGAGGATAGACTCAAAAACTTTAGATAGGCAGGAAATTAAAGCAATAGGACGGTAGTTTGAGGGATTAGAACGGTCATATATATATATATATATATATATATATATATATATATATATATATATATATATATATATATATATATATATATACACATAGTAGAACCTCATTTACCGAATGCCTCCCTTTTTTAATAAATCAGTTTCCAAACAAAATTTTGTAGTCATTATTGCTTCAGCTGCAGTACCATAATTCAGTTCTGAAACAAAGTTACTTGATTTCAAATATTAAAAGACACAGGAAAAGCTGCCATTTATTACAAATGTACTGTTTCTATAAATATTTACTTAGTTTTTATATACACTAAGACCATACCTAACACAATAATATGTACTGCAAACATGCCATGTTAGGTAAGTACACATTAGGTAAACCAAAAATAATATGGAGATCCTTTGGAGAAAATTCTAACTGGTTCCAGTTTCCCATACTTCAACTATTTTACTACCTAAATCTATCCCCAGGTACTCACAATGTAAGCAATGACTGTCTTTATGAATGTAACTTTGTGCACGCAATAAATTACATTTAATAAGCTGTTAAATGGTTGTTATACGGCACAATAAATAACGTTTAGGACTCACCTGGATTCTTCTTCTACACCAGATCACTCTTCATAGGAACACTTATTAGCTGGCTGAACACTTTGTATTGAAAAAAAAAAAACACTTTAGCCATAATATATAACACTTTTTACAAGAAAATAAAAAAAAGAAACACACAAAGAAAACAAAACACTTTATTCTTTCTTCAATCTTCATCCTCACTCACAAACCCCCCAAAATCAAAGTTAGAGATCTCATCTTCATCTTCTTGAGCAGCCAAGATTTGTTCAAGTTCTTCCTCTTCACTGAGGAGTGAATGACTGTCTGCTACAGGTGCTTAAAGTAAGCAGTAATGAGTGCCTGCTGCCTTTTATTTAAGTGATTCCTATAGAATTCACTATAAGGCTCCAACACTGTGTTGATGTGTTCCTGAGTTACATACGAGGTGTGTCATTAAAGTTCCAGGACTGGTGTCCTAAAAGATGAATTTCAAACCCAAGCCACAAACCACCATATTTCCCCTTCAAAGTAATCCTTCTGGAGTATACAACTGCGCTCCCAACCCTCTACAGTCACTAATCTTTTTCTTACGTGCTTTTAAAATCATGTCCTCTGTTGCAGGTCGTTTAACAATGAGCGCTGAACAGCGAACAAACTTGAAGTTTTTGGTGCAGTTGGGGAAAACGCCGTCAGAAGCACTGGGTATGCTGCAAAAAGTGTACGGGGATGAGACAATGTCACGCTCACGTGTTTTTGAGTGGTGCAAGAGGTTCAAAGAGGGCCGGGAGGACGTGGAAGATGACCCCAGGAGTGGAAGACCCTCAACGAGCAGGAATGAGGCCAATGTTGAGCGTGTCAAGCAGATGGTGCGTGACGATCGTCGGTTGACTGTTCGAAAGATCGCAGATGAGCTTGGCATGAACCACAACAGCGTGTGGAAGATTATCACTGAAGATCTGGGCATGCGGAAAGTCTGTGCGAAGATGGTGCCGAGACTCCTGAACGATGACCAGAAGGGACGACGCATGCAGGTGTGTCAGGACATCCTCGAGCGTCTGGAAACTGAACCAGACTTGCTCAGGAGAGTCATCACCGGCGATGAGTCCTGGGTATTTGAGTACGACCCGGAGACCAAACGCCAGAGCCTTCAATGGAAGAGTCCGGCGTCGCCACGGCCGAAGAAAGCAAGGCAGTCCAGGTCCAGCTTCAAGGTCATGTTGATCGCTTTCTTCGATGTGAGGGGCATCGTCCACTGCGAGTTCTTGCCACAGGGCCAGACAGTCAACCAACATGTGTACAAAGAAGTACTGCGGCGTCTGCTTCGTGCAGTGCGCGAGAAGAGGCGGGAGTTGTGGCAGGGCAACTCGTGGCTGCTTCACCACGACAATGCGCCTGCTCACAATGCCCTGAGCATCAGAGAGTTCTTGGCCAAGAAGAACATCGCCGTGCTGGAGCAACCGCCCTACTCACCTGACCTCGCTCCGTGCGACTTCTTCCTCTTCCCCAAGCTCAAGGAGGTCATGAAGGGGACCCGTTTTGATGATGCGGACGACATCAAAAAGGCCGTGACGACGGAGCTGAGGAGCATCCCGCAAGAATCCTTCCAGCAGTGCATGCAAGCCTGGCAGAGAAGGATGGACAAGTGCATGCGGTGCCAGGGGGATTACTTCGAAGGAGATAACCTATAGTTTGTAGCCTGGATGTGAAATAAAACTTGTGTGGCACCAGTCCTGGAACTTTAATGACACTTTAATGACACACCTCGTACATCCTGGCAATCTCAGGATCCAGCTCCATAACTTTGTCTTTCAGGAGCTCACACAGCTCCATCAAGTCCTTCACATTTGTTGCAGTCAGCTGTTTTGGCTGCTCCTTGTGCTCCATCTCTCCATCTTCCTCTTCTTTCTGTTCCTTTGCTTCCTCCACCAATTCCTCTATGGACACCTCTTGCTATTGAGCTGTTACTAAGTCCATGATTTCCTGAGCAGTGACACAGTTAAAGCCAGGAATTCTCAGGGCGATACTAACAGTTTCTGCCACCTGCCTCTCCACCTCTTTGTTTGAGGCAGAATGCATGGCAGCCTGCCTGTCCTCCTCATCCCTTATTCCACTGGCCACCTTCAGGCTGTCCTGCATCTTCTGTTTGTTGCTTCTGATTGTCTTGATTGTCGACTTGTTCACCTTAAACTGGGAAGCAATGTCCATAATCTTCCTTCCCTGTTGTAGGAAATCAATAGTTTCCCCTTTTGTTCCAGGCTCAAAGCTCACCTCTTGCTACAAGAGTCATTGACTGGAAGGTTCAAACACAACATTGTCCTCCTAACAGTGAGAAAAAAAAATAAATAAATAAGGTTAGGCTGGCAGTGTGGGTAGTGAGAATGGCATGGATGGCAGGGTAGTGTGAGAGAGCACCACAGCATGATGTCATGGTCTTGGCCATGGTGGGCCCCTTGAATGACTACCACATTGCATACTGCAAAAAACGCATTATGTATGACCTGGATTTTTTTATTTGTTAGGTAAATTCACATAAGGTAAATCCGTGTTAGACACAGTCCTAGTGTATCTGGAGGAAAGACACAGAGTGTAATTATTCAATCTTTGAAATAAGGTAAATGTGATCCCAATGTAAACAAACAGCTTTTGGTGCTCAGTGGTAATCCCGCTCTATCTATTACCCACAACACCATCACTACTGCAAAACTGCATTTTTCCAGTAGCTTTTCCCAGCAGCAAGATGTCCAAGTGTTATGATCACCATCATTTTGGTGGTAAAAGGGTTGCTCCTCTCTTTGTTACTTTGTAAAGTTTCCCTCACTAGACTGGTGACAAAGAGAATACCTCCACAGTCTAAACATTATCTTCTGATGAGTTCTGTGTCACTAAGTTCATTCAATACATCCTTACTGGATAAATAATTTGTGAGCTAGGGATGTTGTGAAGCAGCCATCTTGGCTGTGGGAGCATGTCATATACCACAAAGACAGGGTAGACTGGTGTGTGGGAATGGATTAGTCCATTTTATATTGATTCCTACTGGGAAAACAGTTTCAGTTTTCTAACATTTAGGATTCTGAACAGCATTCAGGAATGAATTAAGTTCAAGAACTGAGGTTTCAATATATATATATATATATATATATATATATATATATATATATATATATATATATATATATATATATATATATATATATATATATATATATATACACACACAATAGAACCTTGGTTCATGAACAAACAAAATGGTTCACAAACTAGTTTTGCAAACACATTTTAGCTTGGTTCATGAACAATGCTTTGGAGTACAAACGCACACTACCCACAATCCATGGAACCTCGTGCTCAATTGTGTGTTGGCACACTTGGCATAAACAATGTTTGTGAGAGTGCTGTGTTCAACATTTTTTTTCCTTTTTTTGTATTATTTTAGCCCCATTATGCCACCTTAGAAGGAGAAAAGTGTTAGATGTCACCACCGATTCAGTCTTTTGGCCTAAAGAGCCTGGGACCATATTAACAGAGATTCTTAACTATAGAAGTTTGACTCAGACCAACTCTTATGCTTAGAGTTGTGCTTAATTTCCCAAGTTCTAGGTCTTAAATTTAAGACCGGTCCAGAATCTGCTTAACGCTAAGACTAAGTTAACCAAACGAAGATGGCCAACCATCGAGCCTGAAACCACCACCTTAATAATTGTCAGCCCTATAAGGATGTTCTTGATGACCTGAGTGACTCTGAACTGTTGGATATATATACAATAAGACTGTAGGAGTGTTATTTGTGACATATTTAGTGGGAGATGCCTTAGAGAGTCCCACAGGAAGGAGTGATACACTGATGCTAGTAATTAAAGTAATAATTACAGTGTTATTTAGCCAATGGGAAATGCAGCTCTGCAGCAATGATGACCTTGGACCTTCATGTGTCCTGTGTTTATCTTCTTAGTAACAAAACTCCATATAGCTTTTTTGTGCTGCCAAATGAGTAAAGCCCTTCATGCTACATCTTTCCTTGTATACTGAATGGAAGAGATAGGAAAGTCTCACCATCGGTCAAGCTGGGTTTCATCCACCGACCTTTTCAGCCTTAGGGGTCATCATTTCCATACTAAAGAAAAAGGACAGGAAAGGAGGCACTGCTGAGTGGGAGTGGCAGGACAACAATGGTTCAAGGACGTAAACACCGAGACAAAATACAAGCGCCTTGCACAGGATCTGATTTGTTTATTAATATACACAAATTTATGATCCCATATCCTTACAGAATTCATGATAAATTATCATTTTTACTGTTTTGCTCTTTCACCATTTCATACTGGGACTTAAAGAGTTCAGCTCAGCACAACTTTAAGACCGTTTAAGGGATAAGCACAAGTCTAAGCAGAGGGCTGAGACAAACTCTGAGAATTTTTGTTAATATGGCCCCAGTATTAATCTTTCAATTCATAAATTACAGCACATCACCAGTAACAAACATATATGGGGGAAGGTGGGTTGCTAAAGACAGAAATTTGCTATATCCAGAGAGAGAGAGAGAGAGAGAGAGAGAGAGAGAGAGAGAGAGAGAGAGAGAGAGAGAGAGAGAGAGAGAGAGAGAGAGAGAGAGAGAGAGAGAGAGAGAGAGAGAGAGAGAGAGAGAGAGAGAGAGAGAGAATATGGAGCAGAGAGGTGAGGAGGCAGGCAGCAGCCTTTTACCCAAAATTTGGTAGCTTCCTCCTCTTCTCCCTCACCATCCACCTGTGCCAGCAACTATAAACAACAAATGTAAATTACAGTACTGTTCTATTTAATTCAGTGTTATTTGTCTCTATTTATGGATGTGTATTTTAATCTTATTCTATAATCATCACCAAAAACATTTAAATATGTAACAAATACCATATTTCTTAGGCTGAAATGGATTAATTGTATTTACATTAATTTCAATGGAAAAATTGTTTTGGTTCATGAACAATTTGGTTTGCAAACCAAGCACCAGAACAGATTAAGTTCACAAACCGATATTCTAATAAATATATATATATATATATATATATATATATATATATATATATATATATATATATATATATATATATATATATATATATATATATATATATATATATATATATATATATATATATATATATATATATATATATATATATATATATATATATATATATATATATATATATATATATATATATATATATATATATATATATATATATATATATATATATATATATATATATAGTGGAACCTTGGTTCACATACTTAATTCATTCCTGAATGCTATTCGAAATCTGAAATATCAAAAAACCAAAACTATTTTCCCTATAGGAATCAATGTAAAATGGATTACAAAGGGTGTTCAAGTTACAAGTGATATATGTTCTGGAAGGCTGCTCATAAGTCGTTTTGTTCACAACTCATCATAATTTTTCGGTACAAAAAAAAGAAGTATCATATGTTCCACACACAATGTAATACCTACTTACTTGATACTCGATATCATAAGAGAGAGAGAGAGAGAGAGAGAGAGAGAGAGAGAGAGAGAGAGAGAGAGAGAGAGAGAGAGAGAGAGAGAGAGAGAGAGAGAGAGAGAGAGAGCACCTCACCTTATGGGTGATGTGATAGTACAGAGTAGTGACAGGCTTGAGGCCTTTGCCAAACGCAAGGCTCAAATATGCCACGCATATGACCCAGGTTAAAATAATACACCTCCCCTCTCTCTCTCTCTCTCTCTCTCTCTCTCTCTCTCTCTCTCTCTCTCTCTCTCTCTCTCTCTCTCTCTCTACAGAAACAGCTTTAACTGCTGTCACTAATCAACTTTACAGCAATTCAGATAACAAAAAAGTGTCTTGTTGTTATGACTTGTCTAAAGCCTTCAAAAGCATTACTCGACATATTATTTGACAGATGCTTTAAGTTGCAAGTTGATAGCTCCTGGATACAAAACTGCCTGTGTGAGAGAACTCAGTTTGTTCAACTAATCAACATAATTTCAGCCAAGACCTCTATGAATTAAGGTGTTTCTCAAGACTCTATTCTTGGTCCTGTCCTGTTGTCTATATTTGTTAACGAAATTATAAATGACTGTTTATTTGTACAATATGTGGACAACACAATTTGTTCATTGCAATAATATAAGTAACATTGACAACCTCATTTCTAGAGTAAAAACAATGCAATCAAAGGCCAAAAACTATTTTCTAGCAGTGGTCTACTGCTGAACTCAAAGAAGACTCAGTTCATATTTACTGGAACAAGACAGCTGATAACCAATATACACTTTGACAGCAATGACATTCCAGTCAGCAAACATGTGAAAAATGGAATATATTTTGATTGATAAATGTTATTTGATGTAAATATACATGAACTCATGAAGAAGGTAACTGGGATCTTGATGTTTATAAAGTTCAGGATTCACTTGACAAAAAGACTTGGATTATCATTGTACAAAACAATAGTATTCAGTTTAATCAATTTCACTTCACGGTAGTTAACTGCGTCACGAGGTAGGCAATGAGATGCCAGTAGCGGACGCAGCAAGCCAGTCGACAGCGCGCGCTCGTCCAGTCCACACCTCTCCTCCGCTCACGACCTACCGTTCACCACCCCGCCACCTGGGTTGTTCTAGGCGGGAGCCGCGGTGTGTTTGCTGCAGTTTTACTTGGCTTCATCTTCATTGGTTCGTGTCCAGCCATGGCGGACCGAGGCCTCAGTCGGGCAGGAACCCCCAAGCCCAGCCAGGACACGCCACGGCGTGCATCCAAGCCCAGCCAGGACACGCCACGGCGTGCACCCCAGCCCAGCCAGGACACGCCACGGCGTGCTTCCCAGGCCAGCCAGGACACGCCAAGGCGTGCTTCCTCCTCCTCATCTGTCTCACGGGACAGTTCACGGCCCAGGCGTGATGATGATGACCGGTTAAGGAAGGACAATAAGAGGACTGCTGTTGGTTTTGATGGGTCGTCCGTCAAGCGTCTTTGTGCTTCCAAACCACAACAACCGTCCGGCAGTCAACAACCGTCTGGCAGTCAACAACCGTCCGGCAATCAACAACCGCCTGGCAGTCTACAATCATTCGTCAGTCAACCCTGTTCGGACGAGGATCCTTCTGCTTCAGACAAGAAATTTGATATTCTCACCAATCTGTTGAGTGGTTTAGTTGAAAAACTAGACAACCGCATTACACGCAGTGCTTCGCCTTCACCGGTAGATTATGGTGGCTGTCATGAATTGTCCCCTTCTGATAATGAGGACGGTGAAGAGTCTGAGAGAGATGATCCAGACCCCCTAGATGGATTAGACACTATCTCCCCCTCTTTTTCCGGTAGCCAACCCGCTACCTCTGGTGATGACGCAGACTTCCTCCAAGCGTTGAGTGAATTGTCTGACAATTTTTTGGGCGAGGAAGCAAAAGGTGAACCAATTTCTGATTCACTTGCATCAATAGTCAATGCCAGCCTGAGGCGTCGTCCTGTGGCCGACATTGTAAAATCAACCACTAATAGGATTAAAATACCCAGCAATGTGCCCAATATGAAAGTTCCAGAGACTAACCCTCCCATTGTCAAAGCAATGAATACGGGAGGTAAACTTGTGGATGCTCGACTAACCCATATTAATGGACTGTTACTGAAAGCGCTTGTTCCCATTACTCAGTGCGTTAGTGACGTGGGGGAAAGGAAAGGGAAGGCAGTGAATTTTTACCTGGAAGGTTTAAATGATTGCCTTAGGCTACTAATCTCCGCCTTCAATTACACCAACCAGTTACGAAAGGAGGTGGCACGTGTTCACATCAATGACACTGCTCTTGCAGAACTCTGTAAATGGGAGTGTGAAGTCGGTACTGACAAACTCTTCCCTTTCGACATTGTGAAGAAATGTGATGAAATGCATAGAACCAAGAAGCTGGGAAGGCCGTCCTTCCGCCCCTACAAGACCTCCAGAGGGAAGAGCTTATCCTTCGGTAGACAGGACCACAGGAGACCTTACAGCTCACGAGCCCGGTCAAAGCTTCCTTCAAGGCCTTTTTTAGGCCTGCGGCAGTCTTACGGGAGGAGGACGCAGCCATACAAACTTCCCCAGTAACGCCTCCCACAGTGCCTCCCACAGTAAGTCGCTGTACCTTACCTTGCTGCACCTTGATTAACACGCCAGATAACTTTGTGGCGGGTAAGACCTTCCTTTTTAGGCACAGTTGGCAGGTTTTTTCCAGGGACAAATGGATTCATGATGTGGTGCGGGGTAAATTGTTAGAGTTTGATGTTGTTCCTGTACAGTCTGAATTCCCCAGACCTCTCACCCTATCCATTACTGACAGGGAAGCCCTGGATAATGCTATGCTAACTTTCATACAACAGAAAGTGGTTGAGAGATGTTCCCATATATCAGACCTTGGTTTTTACTCAAATGTTTTCCCTACGAGAAAAAAGGATGGCACGGCTAGGGTTATTCTCAATTTAAAGAAACTAAATGACTTTGTGAAACATGTTCATTTCAAAATGAGTTCAATTAAGGAGGTACTTAGTTTACTTCAGGAAAATTGTTTTTTCATGACTATTGACTTCAAGGATGCATATTTTTCTGTTCGTATTCAGCCTGAGGATAGGAAATGGCTGCGCTTTATGTGGAATAACCAATCTTTCCAGTTTACCTGTCTTCCTCAGGGGCTTACATCTGCACCACGCATTTTCACTAAATTACTTAAACCTATCCTTTCTCACCTCAGGAAACTTGGGATATTGATTGTCTGTTACATTGATGACTGCATTCTCATGGCTTCTTCAGCTCAAGAGTTGGAAGACAATGCTATGTATGCCTTGCAGATGTTTGACTCTGTAGGTTTAACAGTCAATGTCAAAAAGTCTGTTTTGTCTCCTACTCAGGAAGTGGAGTTTTTGGGGATAATTCTAAATTCTGTCACGATGACTGCCTCTTTACCATCACGTCGTAAAGAGAGCATTAAAGCCCATGGTTTGAGTTTGCTTAGAGGTGGATCTACTCTACATGACTTGGCTGCGTTTATTGGTCTTGCCGTAGCCTCCGAAGCGGCGGTGAATCTAGCCCCCCTCAGGTACAAATACCTGGAGATTGTTCGAAATAAGGAACTTACTCTGAGCAAAGGTAACTACAACTCTGTTATTTCACTTGATAGTCATGCTCGGGACATAATCCGGTGGTGGATTGATAACATCGACTCTCAAACTAAATCTCTGGTATCCTGCCCCCCAGATTTGGAAATTCACACTGATGCTTGCCTAACGGGTTGGGGGGCGAAGGTTGGCGATGCTAGGACAGGAGGTCATTGGGCACATGCAGAATTAGATCACATAAATTGTCTGGAGCTTAAAGCCATCCTTTTGAGCCTAAGATCCCTCTGCAAACGCTGCGAACAGACTCACATCCGTCTTCGGTCTGATAATTCTACCGCTATCGCCTGTATTAATCGCTGTGGCAGTACTAAATTGAGCCTTAATACCCTGACGGAACAGATTTTTGATTGGGCTGCGATGAGGGACATCACTTTATCTGCCGAGTATGTCAGGGGAATTGACAATGTTGAAGCGGATGCAGAGTCCAGAATCCGGAACATTGACACTGAATGGATGCTGTTACCCTGTATTTTCAATAGGCTGTGTGAAGTATTCTTTTTTCCGGACATCGACCTATTTGCTTCACGTATTAATGCCCAGTTATCTTCATACGTTTCTTGGAAACCTGACCCTTATGCTTCATTTACCAATGCGTTCACGTTTCCCTGGTCTAATTGGAGATGTTACGCTTTCCCTCCTTTCAGTGTCATTGGCCGGATGTTGGGAAAGATCCTGGAGGACAAGGCGACATCCCTGACTATTCTGCCGCTCTGGCCTACCCAGGTCTGGTTCCCGATGGCCCTCCGGTTACTGATTGCACCTCCCCGCCTTCTTCCTCGCGCTTCCTTAACACTACCCCAGGACCCGTCGCGAGTACATCCTCAGACCTCGAAGTTGATATTGTCAGCCATGATCCTCTCTGGCGATCCTTTGCATACAGAGGCCTTTCGCAGGAAGTTGCCGAATTTCTGCTTCAATCGTGGAGACAGAGCACGAAATTACAATATGGGCCGAATATCAAAAGATGGTTGTGTTTTTGTGTCGGCAGGGAAATTAATCCTTTTCGACCACCTGTAAGTTGTTTGTTGGATTTCTTGTTGCAAGAATTTAGGAAGGAGACGGGACGGAGCTACAGTTCTTTGAATGTCGTTCGTTCTTCTATTTCTGCCATTGCTAATATAGATTCCAAACCCGCGGGCCAGCACCCTCTAGTCTGCAGGTTTATGAAGGCAGTTTTTCTATTAAGGCCATCTTTACCCCGTACCTGCTCTACGTGGGATCCAGATGTAGTCCTGACGCACATAAGATCTTTGGGGGCAAAATGAGGGCCTGTCCATGATTCAGTTATCTGGGAAATTGGTCATGCTCATGCTCCTGGTATCCGGACAACGTGGCCATACTTTACATCTTTTGGACACTAGGAACATGACAGTTTCTCGTTCTGAGGTTTGTTTTCGAATAGGTGATCTTCTGAAAACTTCCAGACCTGGTGTTCATCTCTCTGAGCTTGTTTTTCCGGCTTATTCTCCAGACAAATGTTTATGTGTATTCACCACTATTTGCTGTTACTTGGAAAGGACTGCAGGGATTAGGGGCTCTATTACCAGGTTCTTTTTAACTACTAAGGCTCCCGTGCGGTTAGCGTCACGAGACACTATAAGACGCTGGACTAGGAATGTCATGAGGGATGCAGGTATTGATTTAACAATTTTCTCACCTCACTCCACCAGATCTGCCTCCTCCAGCAAGGCATCCCTGACTCTACCTGTCTCCACAATCATGGCCACTGTGGGGTGGTCGTGTGAGTCTGTTTTTGCTAAATTCTACAGGAGGCCGTTGTCCAAGCGGACAGATTTTGCTAGTGCAGTGTTGGGCTGAGGAGGTTTCCTTCTCTTGATTACTTGGGTATTTATTAAGGTATACACATACATATAGATTGTTGATTTGCACATGGATTGCAGCCTGTTCTATTATTTGTGTTGAGTTTCACTTCTGTACTACCTTATATCGTTACTTGGGAAATAAATGGTTATTCTTTGTCTATTTTTCTTTTGACACCACTAAGGACTACGTTAGGTTTGAGGAATCACTCTTAAGCTCTCATTGCCTACCTCGTGACGCAGTTAACTACCGTGAAGTGAAATTATACGATTAAGCGAGTACTTACCGGTACGATGGTTGATCGTAATTTCACGAACAGTTAACTGCGTCACTGAGGTAGTAAATGCCCTCCCTTTTCCCTCCCAGTGTTTTGTCCCCTCGTTAGGTTCTTTCCTACTGATGTGCCTCCTTGTCAATGGTTGGCTGCTTCCTCAAACCTCTCTAAAGGACTGGCTTGCTGCGTCCGCTACTGGCATCTCATTTACTACCTCAGTGACGCAGTTAACTGTTCGTGAAATTACGATCAACCATCGTACCGGTAAGTACTCGCTTAATCGTATAATTATGGTCTAAAAATCTGGGGGAACACAAACATTACATCGATCAAACAAGTGAAAAAGCTCCTGAATTTTGCCACTAAGGTCACCATTGCAGGGATTAAAAAGTCTGATATGTCACACCCATTCTCAGTGAATTAAAATGGCTGAAAGTAAATGATAAATTGAAGTTCGATCTCTCTGTTACAACTTTTAAATTTCTTTGTAAAGGATTTTCTGACTGGTACATTAGCTTTCCTACTGTCCAAAGTATATCAGGCAGCATAACAAGACAAAAGTGCAACCTGAATGTTCCCCGGGCCAATAATAATTACAGCGCATGGCCAGTACTACTGAGTGGACCCAAACACTGGAATGCACTGACTGCTACCATTAAATAACAGGTTTCTCTTAACAGATTAAAAAATGCTCTTCTTGCTTACATTTTAAATCATGATGACCACACTGTAGTGTATAGTGTGATTGAGCTCCTATTACTGGAAATTGGATCTTATTATTCTATAATTTGTATCTTACTATTATGTATTTTATTTTACCATTTTATTTACCATTTCATGCTTTATTATCATTTTATTCACAATTTTATATTTTATTCCTTTTTTAAATCTTTGTTTTATATATATATTTTTTTTCTATCTTTAATCAGCTGTCTTCCCATCTTAATAGTGTATGCTATACTAATACTCATATGAGGCATCTCACACAGGAGGGGCTTATGCGCCATCAACTTTGTTTTGAGTTATAAGGCTTTAAAGTCAAAGAGACATAATATCATACTAGAATCTATACAAACATAATGTATTATACATCTATGGAAACCTTTTGAACTATTAAATTTAATGAAATCAGTGGTTGCATGAAATAATGACATTTTCCTTGTAAAACACAATAAAACACACATGAGTATTTATTATCAGATTTTATTCATGTGTGGTACATTGAAGGAACTATAGGTAACTAAGAAGCTGTTTAAATTTCAAATCAATAATCCAATAATTGTGTGTTTTATTTATGTTTTTCTACTGTTGGTGTTTTACTGTTTCATTATACAAAAAAAAAAAAAGCTAAAGAAACTTAACTTCTTGCACATCAAATGAAAGGTCTTAAAGCACTTAATAACATGTGAAAGGAATTTTTGTGTAAAAGTATAGTGTATGGTAAAAAACACCATAAAACACCAAATGGTGTTTTTTACATATGTGTACTTATTATCCGATTGTATCTGATCCTCTGTACTATGAATATAGAGACGAAAATAAAAAATTCCATTTCATCACCGGCTGCCACGTGCTTCCACCAAGCGAGATCCAGCCCTGACTCAAAAACCACCATCACAGCGCATAAGCCCCTTCTGCAAGACACCTTGTATGTTTTACTTGCAAATTCTTGTTACTGTATCATAGTACTAAGAAAAAACATTGTTCAATGGAATAAATAATTCTGATTCTCTCTCTCTCTCTCTCTCTCTCTCTCTCTCTCTCTCTCTCTCTCTCTCTCTCTCTCTCTCTCTCTCTCTCTCTCTCTCTCTCTCTCCTTTCGGGTTATACACG